>NW_024507213.1:222734-322902 GCF_017590055.1 Onychostruthus taczanowskii | reverse complement strand
CTCCCACCGCCCCGGGCACCGGCACCGCCGCCGGCGAGCGGCCCCCCGGGCGCTGACGTGGGGGGATCAGCCGTAAATCCGCTTTGGAGAGCGATTTAAAGAGCAAAGTCGCCGCCGCCGCAGCGCCCGGGTCCCTGCCCCCTCCCCCCCCCCCATCTTTCCATCCCCCTATTCCTACATCTTTCCATCCCGCTATCCCCCCCATCCTTCCATACCCCCATCCCTGCATTCCCCCATCCTTCCATCCCCGTGTCCCTCCATCCCTCCGGGATGCGGAGCGGGGGTCGGGCAGGGGTCCCCGCTGGCCGGGCCGGGCCGGCAGCCGCGGGGTGATTTGGGGCTGCCCCGTGTTTTCTCGATAGTTTCCGCCTTTTCCATTCTTGGAGCGAAAATCTTGGAAAGCGGCAGGGCCGGGCGAGCGCGGCCGCCGGAGCCGCTTAACTTCGCTCTCGAGCTGTGGCGAAAGAATTAAAGCAAAAGGCAGCAGAGAAACCCAAGAGAGATACCACAAACCTGTCACTTTTACCCCGAAACTCACGCCGGTAAAGGCGCGGGGGAGCCCCCCAGGTGCCACCTTGGGGACCCCAGCCCCGGGGCGCAGAGGGAGCCCCGGCACGGGCTGCGGGGGCTCTGCCGAGCAAACGGGACCATTTACAGATCCCAACCCTCGAGGGATGGAGCCGAAGGGAAAATCTCCGGGTGTGCTCCCACCCCGGGGTGCGGGGATGGCAGCAGGGGCTGGCTCCTGCACAGCATCACCTGCACACCTTCACAGCCACCAAACCGGGCTGTTTTACATAAAACATCCCAGTATGGAAATTTCTACCTGCACGCTGCACCTTCAGTTTAGCCACTCAAGCTTCCTCTTGGGGTTCTTTCAGGAAGAGCCTTGGAACTGTTCCGTTTGAAAACGTATTTTGCATATGTAGCTTTCGCTCTCTCGCGCTTTGCTGCGTCTCATGAGTAATAAAGGATTAAAAATATGGAAGTTGCAGTGCTCAGTACTGCTGTATAATGCACAGGACGAGTTAGAAAACATTTCCTGTGTGATCTGTGCCAGCACCTGTGGTTCTGTGTATTACTTGCAGGAACTGCGGGCCCATGCAGGGTTGCAAGGCTCCCGTCTTGCCAGCAGACACTGTGGTATTAGAAAAATAGACACACAACAAACAGACACACAAACCCTGCTGGAGCTGGCTTCGACTGCCTTGTGCCTTCACAGGGTGAGCTGTGAGCCCAGCCCAGCGAGGCTGGAGAAGTCCAGGCTTTGGGCAGGGCTTGGGCAGCACCTGGAAGGTGTGGCAGGGCTGGTGCCCACCCAACCTGGGCACTCACCTGCCCAACGGATGCCTCCTCACCATCAGTGCCTCGGCTCCAGGTAAAACTCCTTGGAATTCCAGCAAGGCAGCCAGAGCAGGGAGAGCAGCAAGCTGCCACTCAGGGCAGCGTGCAGACATCTGATGCTCCGTGAGGAGCTGGAGCTTTCCAGAACAGGCACGTCGTACATCACGGTGAAATCTACAGCAAGAGCACATCTTTGCCAAGATAAAGTTGCAGGCTTCTGTCCCAGCTGACGTAATTTCTGCTTTAATAAAGCTTTTTTTTTTTTTTTTTGCACAAATCACGAATGATCACACAACGTAATTTCTGCTTTAATAAAGCTTTTTTTTTTTTTTTTTTTCACAAATCGCGAATGATCACACGTCATCTGTTCCACCAGGTCACCTGAGACACACAGAAGAAAAATAAATTGCAGGAGTTAAATTTTATTTATAAAGAAAGAAAGGGCTTTCTTTGACTACATCATTTTCTCCTAGGCATGCAGGCACTTTTCCTCAGCTGAAAATGTTGAATATGTCATTGCACAGCAATCTGTAGGAACCAAATGGAGTCCAATAATGCTGGTCACACAGTGAATGCTGTTTGTGTAACCACCAGCTTGTCCTTTATTGTTCCAGTACAATTTAGTTCTCTCCATGATATTATCTTTATTACTTATCACTGATCATTCTCATACAAGGACAACCTTTTTATTGCTTTAAATGTCTACAACATATATATGAATATATATACTATATACTAGTATATATTACCTAATACATCCAAATGCATCTATGTATGTATATGGGATTATTTTTTAAAATTCTTCATTATCAACATTAAAGAAGGGCTTGTTTGTGCTTTTAAAAAAAAGGAATTCTAGGCCAAATTCATATGTATGAACACGACTGAGTTATATGTGCAAACAGATGTAAAGGAATCCGTGGATGTAATTTATTCCATAGGGCTCTGAGGAAGAGAACATGCAGATAAGCACACTGTTTTACTTCATTTTATATCCTAATCTTCATTTTGTTGTATTGTAATTCCAGAGGATTCATTTATAAAAACACTTTCCCAAGTGTTGCCAGGATGGGCTCCAAGGGACCTTGCTGTAGAACTGCAGGGGAAAGTTGTGGTCCTGTATCAGCAGAGATAATTTGACCCAATTAGGCTACATTTAACCTGAAATTTCCTTTGGGAACTAGCCCAGTGCAAGGTGTTCAAAGATTTCATAAGCAGGGAAAGACATAGAGTTGTGTTCCACAGCAGTGAAATTGCTGAGTCCCATACCCAGAAGTGACCCTGGGAATTTGGGAGGGCAGGGCAGCGAGTCATCAATCCTCTGGGTGACAAAAAAACCCAAAAAACCAAAAAACAAAAAAAAAAAAAAAAAAAAAAACCAAAAAAAAACAAAAAAAAAAAACCAAAAAAAAAAAAAAAAAACAAAAAAAAACCCAAAAAAAAAATCTAGAAAATCTATTTTTGAAATCATGGAAAATTTAGGTCTCCATCCTAAAAAACACTTCAGAAAAAGTACTGTTAATGTACAGTTAATAAAAACTGACTAAAGCAATGGAGGAGAAGTTGTTATACCACTGCTTTTATATCTGGTTTTGTATATACATGCTCTATTTGTTGTATGTTTGTTTGTCACTAAATCACTATTTGCATTTTCATATCAAGGTAGTGTGTCAAATAAAAAATTATTTAGTAAAGCTGTTGAAGAAGTGCTGCAAAAACTGGGGGAAAAGCCCAGTTTCACTAAGAATGCACCTCTGTCTCCTCTTGCAGATTGTTTGAGAAGCAGAGCTGAACCAGTCTCTTCTCTGTGATTTTACTCACTTTTGCTATCTGACTGTTTGCTCTTCGAGGCACAGAGCATAACTTGGCTGCTTGAGAGGTATTTGTAATATTCAGCTGAGATTCAGTTATCTGATAAAGCAGGAAAATTTTGAAATGCACACTTCACATCGCTGCCATTCTAAGGCCTGAATATCTTGCAAACTACTTGGGGTTTAACACAGCTGATGGCGTCCTTTGAGAGTTACTATTCCTGTTTTGTGGAGACATTTTGGGGAGGAGTTTTCTTGTTAAATCAATTTTAAGTCACTGTGTATACCACGGTGGTAATTAATTCCTGATGGATTGGCTTGCGGCTGCTCAGGGGTGTGAGAGAGGCGCTGACACTGGTGTGTCCATGAGATTCCCTGCTTCAGGAATCCCAGCCCAGTTCCCAGTGGGAGCTCCAGCAGAAGGCAGACACCTGCAAATCACCTGTTACGGAGGTGAGGATATCACCATCATCACCATCACCATCACCATCATCATTTTTTATGCTCATGCCTTAACCTCTTAGTGCAGAACCGCAGGAGAACCATCCCAGCCAGGAGCCACTTAGTCTAAGCACAAGATCAGATCCCTGGAGGCAAGAAAGGAGAGCAGGGACTACGTGCTGCCCTTTGTGACAGGCAGCATCCCCAGGACACAGCTGGCAATATTTGCCGCTGGTATTTTGGGAGAAGAATAGCTAAATAAGGTTATAGAGCGACTTTTGAAAGAAGCAGTTTGGTGTGTCTGCAGAGGTCGTTGGTGAGTTCTTGCCTGTGGTCAAGGACAGCACGAGAAAATACAAAGGACTGTTGAAAAGAAACGAGAAAAATAAATGCAATGCAGGAGGTGTCTCGCAGTCAGGCTGGAGAAAATCAAAAGCAGAAGGGGAAAAAAAAAAAAAAAAAAAAAAAAAAAAAAAAAAAAAAAAAGAGAGAAAAGCTGGAATCAAGGGACTCAATTAAAGTGGAGAAATACCACAAGTAAGGCAGGAGGCACAGGCTGAGGGAGAGCTCAGCCTGGCTGGCAGAGTGATGGCAATGAGACATTGGTGGGCAGAGAGCAGAGGGAGAGGGTGAGCTGGGGGAGACTGAACCAAGGCAGGGGCAGCTGGGGCAAGGAATGGTGGAGGAAACAAGGCAGCAGTGGCAGCAGAGCCCTGGGTGCTTGGCATGGCTGGGGCAGGGTGAATAAGGGCTGGGAAACACCCACGGGGGTGCAGGGGTGAGAGCAGGACCCTGGGGCAGGACAGGGCAAAGCCAGCAGGGCGGTGGGCAGCAGATGGGAGAGGAAGAGGAGGGTCAAGCAGGGTCAGTGCAGCAGGTGAAGGGAAAGGATTAGGTTGAGGGTGATGCTGGGAAGGAAAGTGGCATTTCAAATGTGGAAATGCTGATAGTCCAAATCAGCACTAAAATCACGTGGGGAAGGAAAGACAGCAGCTTTTCTCCTTAAGCCTGTTTTCAGCTGGTTCCTTTTCAGCAAAAGGTTTGCCAGCTGGGATTAAAAGGGAAGAGCCAGGATTCAGCTTGTTGACCAGACACGTTAATTAAAAGTTCCAGGACTGTTTTATTTAATACAGATGCAACAAGCGTTAGCTACGCACTAAATGCAAAATACAGTGACAACAATTCTTCAAAACTTTATTCACATGACTGAAATTTTCATGTGGAGGCACACACCCTCTTGTTGGAAACACGACTGCCAGGGCTGAGCCCTGAACTTGAAAGTTAGCAGAGATTACTCCCTTTTCCCCTGCTCGGGGAGCTGTGTAATGAGAATTTCACAGGCCCTGTGATTGGTGTGGTGTCCCTAAGAAGGGCATTGTCCTACAGCTCACAAATTGCTAAAGCATGAAACTGTCTCGACGTTCTGGGGAGGTATCTCAAATTAGTGCTCTCAGTGTTCCAAAGGCTCTGGCATGTCCCAGCACAGATCTCATAATGCTCTCCAAATGTGAGTCGGGAGAGGCAGTGTGATGGCTGAGCCCCTGAGAGCAGGGGGATCAGCAGACTCTGGGCTGTGATTGCTCTCACTTTCAGAAAGCCCTTGGTAGCTGGGAAAATCACTTTAGAATTAAAAAGACATAGTGGGATAAAATTTCCTTCCCTTTTTTTTTTTTTTTCCCCTTATTCCATGTGAACCCAGTATAAATGCAAATGGCCCTTTGCTTATTCTGTCAAGATCCTCTCACATATTGGCATAGAAATAGGAAAAATGCGTAAAATATTAAAACACTCATTTCTTGGGAAAAAGTAAGCCCCGCAGATTGGAAGAAAGATACAGAGAGCGCAGCGGGTGCCATCTGGAATAAGCAAGTAACCCTGGGAAGAAGTGGTGGTGTTTACAAGGCCGGGTGCTGATACAGAGAATTCTCTCCATCTGGCACCAAGCCTTCATCTGTTCCACCAGGTCACCTGAGACACACAGAAGAAAAATAAATTGCAGGAGTTAAATTTTATTTGTAAAGAAAGAAAGGGCTTTCTTTGACTACATCATTTTCTCCTAGGCATGCAGGCACTTTTCCTCAGCTGAAAATGTTGAATATGTCATTGCACAGCAATCTGTAGGAACCAAATGGAGTCCAATAATGCTGGTCACACAGTGAATGCTGTTTGTGTAACCACCAGCTTGTCCTTTATTGTTCCAGTACAATTTAGTTCTCTCCATGATATTATCTTTATTACTTATCACTGATCATTCTCATACAAGGACAACCTTTTTCTTGCTTTAAATGTCTACAACATATATATTAATATATATACTATATACTAGTATATATTATCTAATACATCCAAATGCATCTATGTATATATATGGGATTATTTTTTAAAATTCTTCATTATCAACATTAAAGAAGGGCTTGTTTGTGCTTTTAAAAAAAAGGAATTCTAGGCCAAATTCATATGTATGAACACGACTGAGTTATATGTGCAAACAGATGTAAAGGAATCCGTGGATGTAATTTATTCCATAGGGCTCTGAGGAAGAGAACATGCAGATAAGCACACTGTTTTACTTCATTTTATATCCTAATCTTCATTTTGTTGTATTGTAATTCCAGAGGATTCATTTATAAAAACACTTTCCCAAGTGTTGCCAGGATGGGCTCCAAGGGACCTTGCTGTAGAACTGCAGGGGAAAGTTGTGGTCCTGTATCAGCAGAGATAATTTGACCCAATTAGGCTACATTTAACCTGAAATTTCCTTTGGGAACTAGCCCAGTGCAAGGTGTTCAAAGATTTCATAAGCAGGGAAAGACATAGAGTTGTGTTCCACAGCAGTGAAATTGCTGAGTCCCATACCCAGAAGTGACCCTGGGAATTTGGGAGGTCAGGGCAGGGAGTCATCAATCCTCTGGGTGACAAAAAAACCCAAAAAACCAAAAAACAAAACAAAACAAAAAAAAAAAATCTAGAAAATCTATTTTTGAAATCATGGAAAATTTAGGTCTCCATCCTAAAAAACACTTCAGAAAAAGTACTGTTAGTGTACAGTTAATAAAAACTGACTAAAGCAATGGAGGAGAAGTTGTTATACCACTGCTTTTATATCTGGTTTTGTATATACGTGCTCTATTTGTTGTGTTTGTTTGTCACTAAATCACTATTTGCATTTTCATATCAAGGTAGTGTGTCAAATAAAAAATTATTTAGTAAAGCTGTTGAAGAAGTGCTGCAAAAACTGGGGGAAAAGCCCAGTTTCACTAAGAATGCACCTCTGTCTCCTCTTGCAGATTGTTTGAGAAGCAGAGCTGAACCAGTCTCTTCTCTGTGATTTTACTCACTTTTGCTATCTGACTGTTTGCTCTTCGAGGCACAGAGCATAACTTGGCTGCTTGAGAGGTATTTGTAATATTCAGCTGAGATTCAGTTATCTGATAAAGCAGGAAAATTTTGAAATGCACACTTCACATCGCTGCCATTCTAAGGCCTGAATATCTTGCAAACTACTTGGGGTTTAACACAGCTGATGGCGTCCTTTGAGAGTTACTATTCCTGTTTTGTGGAGACATTTTGGGGAGGAGTTTTCTTGTTAAATCAATTTTAAGTCACTGTGTATACCACGGTGGTAATTAATTCCTGATGGATTGGCTTGCGGCTGCTCAGGGGTGTGAGAGAGGCGCTGACACTGGTGTGTCCATGAGATTCCCTGCTTCAGGAATCCCAGCCCAGTTCCCAGTGGGAGCTCCAGCAGAAGGCAGACACCTGCAAATCACCTGTTACGGAGGTGAGGATATCACCATCATCACCATCACCATCACCATCATCATTTTTTATGCTCATGCCTTAACCTCTTAGTGCAGAACCGCAGGAGAACCATCCCAGCCAGGAGCCACTTAGTCTAAGCACAAGATCAGATCCCTGGAGGCAAGAAAGGAGAGCAGGGACTACGTGCTGCCCTTTGTGACAGGCAGCATCCCCAGGACACAGCTGGCAATATTTGCCGCTGGTATTTTGGGAGAAGAATAGATAAATAAGGTTATAGAGCGACTTTTGAAAGAAGCAGTTTGGTGTGTCTGCAGAGGTCGTTGGTGAGTTCTTGCCTGTGGTCAAGGACAGCATGAGAAAATACAAAGGACTGTTGAAAAGAAACGAGAAAAATAAATGCAGAGGGGGGGGAGAAAAAAAAAAAAAAAAAGGAAAAAAAAAAAAAAAAAAAAAAAAAAAAAAAAAAAAAAAAAGAGAGAAAAGCTGGAATCAAGGGACTCAATTAAAGTGGAGAAATACCACAAGTAAGGCAGGAGGCACAGGCTGAGGGAGAGCTCAGCCTGGCTGGCAGAGTGATGGCAATGAGACATTGGTGGGCAGAGAGCAGAGGGAGAGGGTGAGCTGGGGGAGACTGAACCAGGGCAGGGGCAGCTGGGGCAAGGAATGGTGGAGGAAACAAGGCAGCAGTGGCAGCAGAGCCCTGGGTGCTTGGCATGGCTGGGGCAGGGTGAATAAGGGCTGGGAAACACCCACGGGGGTGCAGGGGTGAGAGCAGGACCCTGGGGCAGGACAGGGCAAAGCCAGCAGGGTGGTGGGCAGCAGATGGGAGAGGAAGAGGAGGGTGGGGCAGGGTCAGCGCAGCACAGCAGGTGAAGGGAAAGGATTAGGTCGAGGGTGATGCTGGGAAGGAAAGTGGCATTTCAAATGTGGAAATGCTGATAGTCCAAATCAGCACTAAAATCACGTGGGGAAGGAAAGACAGCAGCTTTTCTCCTTAAGCCTGTTTTCAGCTGGTTCCTTTTCAGCAAAAGGTTTGCCAGCTGGGATTAAAAGGGAAGAGCCAGGATTCAGCTTGTTGACCAGACACGTTAATTAAAAGTTCCAGGACTGTTTTATTTAATACAGATGCAACAAGCGTTAGCTACGCACTAAATGCAAAATACAGTGACAACAATTCTTCAAAACTTTATTCACATGACTGAAATTTTCATGTGGAGGCACACACCCTCTTGTTGGAAACACGACTGCCAGGGCTGAGCCCTGAACTTGAAAGTTAGCAGAGATTACTCCCTTTTCCCCTGCTCGGGGAGCTGTGTAATGAGAATTTCACAGGCCCTGTGATTGGTGTGGTGTCCCTAAGAAGGGCATTGTCCTACAGCTCACAAATTGCTAAAGCATGAAACTGTCTCGACGTTCTGGGGAGGTATCTCAAATTAGTGCTCTCAGTGTTCCAAAGGCTCTGGCATGTCCCAGCACAGATCTCATAATGCTCTCCAAATGTGAGTCGGGAGAGGCAGTGTGATGGCTGAGCCCCTGAGAGCAGGGGGATCAGCAGACTCTGGGCTGTGATTGCTCTCACTTTCAGAAAGCCCTTGGTAGCTGGGAAAATCACTTTAGAATTAAAAAGACATAGTGGGATAAAATTTCCTTCCCTTTTTTTTTTTTTTCCCCTTATTCCATGTGAACCCAGTATAAATGCAAATGGCCCTTTGCTTATTCTGTCAAGATCCTCTCACATATTGGCATAGAAATAGGAAAAATGCGTAAAATATTAAAACACTCATTTCTTGGGAAAAAGTAAGCCCCGCAGATTGGAAGAAAGATACAGAGAGCGCAGCGGGTGCCATCTGGAATAAGCAAGTAACCCTGGGAAGAAGTGGTGGTGTTTACAAGGCCGGGTGCTGATACAGAGAATTCTCTCCATCTGGCACCAAGCCTGCAAATAATCTGCCACAGGGGTGCATAACTCAACAGAGGCAGGTTTGACAATCTACAAGTTGCATTCCCCTTGAGAGGGATGTTTGGTGTCCCTCTCGTGCAGCTGAGCAGCTCCTGCCTGCTCCAGCCTGGGGGCAGGCAGACCCCCGGGCCCCCAAAATGGGTTTTGTGGCAGAAGGAGCCCCTTGCCAGAAATCAAACACTGCAGGGCACCCACGTCCTCTCAGGAATCCAGAGACAATGCCTTCAGTGGCTTTGATAGGGACGCGGTGCGCTGGAAATCATAATAATGAATCTGCTCAAGCGCAGCTGGGGCTGTGCAAACGCCTGGGGAAAATGTGTGTAACAGCAGAGAAAACACGATCCTAAAAGGCTGTAGGCAGAGCAGCCCTGATAGCAGCGATCTGAGCCAATGTTTTCACCCCTCTCATGCAAGCAAAGACACACCAAGCAGCGTCTGGTTAAACAAGAGCAAAGAAATTGAGCTTGACATCAGCCCCTGTTGATTTTGGGGGGTTTCTGGGCAGGTGGGAGGTGCACAGCAGGTGTCTGCAACTGCTGACCCGCTGTTGATAATGCACATTCTTCCTGGTACCATGTTTGTGTTGCTGACATTCCCAGCTGAGAAGTTTTGTAGCTGCCTGGGAGGTGTGGGTTGTAATTTTCTGTGGGGGGCAAAAAAGAAAATGAGGAGGATGAAAAGGGAAAAAATAGCTCAGAGAAACATAATTTAAAAGTGAAAACATCAGCAATATCCATCTGTAAATTGTATCATCAACTGGCATAAAATTTGTAACTTCATCATTAATAGTATAAAGCTTTCCAGGGAATAGGTATATTAATTGCACTTCAAGTTTTTGCAGATACATTTTTCAAACTAAATACAAAACTAAACATTTATTTTACTTGTCACAAAGCCACTACTGCTACATGCTAAAATGAGCAAAGGCCTGAATCCATATGAAAGTTCACTTGGATCTTTTAATGCAGAAATGGAGTTTATTTCACAAGCAGGTTCTCCTTGGATGTATAGTAAGAACATAAAATTTAAATAATTTTACCAGAAAATTAAAAAAAATTGTGTCCATGCCTTCATTATTTTGTTTGTTTTTAATTCTTGTGTCACTTGTGTTGTTTCAAATGTTTATCCTTCTGTTATACACTGGTGGTTGCAAGTGATGCTGAAAATTGTATTTATTCCAATTTGCCATCCTGTTTGATTGCATCAATAATAAACTTAGATTGTTAATATTCAAGGAATTGGAGTGAGATTGTTCCTTGTTTCAGTGGTGCTATTTCTCACCAAAGAAAAAGGCAACATGAAAATACTCCTCTTGATGATCTGTACTCTTTCTATTTCTTGCTCTGGTGTTTAATGGCTTTGGGGAAATAATTCTAAATTTCTGACACATGTAGACACACAGATCAGACACGGCTATTGCATAGTAGTTTTGTCAGATATTAAGGCTAATTAGATAATGCCCTTAGAGATTCTTCAAGAAGAGTAAAAAATATCTGGAAGTAACGCGTGCTATAGGCACAGGAAGAGCAGGGGTGTGCAGAAATGTCTAAAAAAAGTTGTCCAATACCCTGGGGAAGAAATGGATGAGGATAACTGTGTTTTTTGACACTTTTCCCCATTCTGATGGAGAACACATCCCGGGTAGCTCTCTGTGGCATCTGCAGTGCTGGTGAAGTTTAACCTGCATCCGAAAACATCATTCTCAGTAACCTGGCAGAAATCTCTTATGTCTGGGTGTTTTATCCATTTCCTCAGCACAGGTCACAGTCACCCTCACCAGATGCTCACCCCTTTGTCCTCACTTTGTGCCAGAACCCAGGAAATCCCTCTGGATGGCTCAAAGCCCTGGCAGGGGCTCAGAGACCCTGCCAGGAAGCCAAAAACACTTGGGAATTTGATCTCAACCCATGGAGCAAATTACCAACTCCATATGAAGAATTACAAGTCACAGAAGTTTAAGGAGCACAACAGCAGCTGTCACAGGGTGGAAGGTGGAATTTTGACGAATTTCACTCTGGGGGTCTAGGGGACAGGATGGAGGGATCTGGGCATTGTCCTGTCCTTCTCCCTTCTTCTTCCCAGCCTCCATCTGCTTGGTGATGGTGGCACTTTGGGATTGGTGTGGAGTAGAAAGTCCCTGTCTAACACAGGTGATAGGCACTGGGACACAGCTGTAAATATGGAATACGTAGTTTGTAGTGTAAAAGACAGCACCAGCCCCGTGGGCAGGCAGAGTGCCTCAGACTGACCTGCAGAACAGACCCTGGCAGGCCAGACAGAAAATGGTTTAGATAAGAAATAACAAACAGCCTTGAGAACGACAGCCAAAGACTCCTGATTTCTTCTTGGACAGCTGGGTTGGGGAAAAAGAGACTTTTAACACACCTCAGGGTCACCTCAACCAGAGAAAACCCCGAGAACTCTGGAGCAAGAGGGCTTTTTTGGAGCTGCAGGGGTTTATCAGCCAGGGATGCAATCACAGCCGGGGATGAGCTCGCCGTACCCCGGCAGGGACACATTCCCCTGCTTGTCCCTGTCCCTGTCCCTGTCCCTGTCCCTGCCAGTGATCCAGGCCAATCCAGGCCGATCCGGGCCGATCTGGGCCGATCCAGGCCGGGGAGGCATTCTGGGCAGGCACACAGGCTGCTGGAGTGGTTTTGGGCACGGCTTTGTTCCCGAGTTTCTCGGGAGCATCCGGAGCAGCCGGCGGGGTCTGGGGTCTGCGCTGGGTAGATCTGGGGGTTGTTCCTCACCATGGCCCCAAGACACACAGACAGGGCTTCCAGTCTCTCCTGGGGAAAGCTTTCCAAAGGCAAAGAAAGAGTTGGGCCAGCCGTGGCATGCAGAGCTCCGTGCTCTCCAGCCAGCGGGTCACATTCGGCTAAAGGCAGGAATTAGCACAAATCCTGCTCTGACTTTTGAAATTACACTGCAGGCAGTGGTGGACATGTATCTCCCTTTGGTGGCTGCTGTCTGCTGAGCTGGGGAACATGCACAGCACCTCACTCAGGCCCGGGGCTCAGAAAATGGGCAGAAACAGCCCAAAAGCCCTTGGGGAATCCTGCAGGTAGGGAACAGGCTTCTCCAGGTGCTTTTGGCATCTCCCCGTCCCCGTGCCAGCCCCGGGCAGTGACAGCACCTCAGCAGCCTCACAATGGCACTCCTACCAGCAAAACACCCCGGGCCTTTTCCTGCGGGTTTGGGGTGAATCCTGTGGCATCAATCCCACCTGCACACCTGCAGGCAGCTCTCACAGCTGGGCTGATGTTGTGGTGCTGGCAGTCCATCCACAGCTGCAGGAAGTCTTTGTACCTGTGGCAAACGATTGGCTCACATCTGGATTTGTCACATCACTTACAGGCGGTTAGAGATGATGGTTTTATGGCTCCCAGTGTTTTGTAAAGGGTTTTTTGTTCTGTGCAGCCTGTCCGTTCTTCGTAGCCATTAAAAGATCTTAATTGCCTAAAATTAGACCCATCAGATATGACTGAAACTGAGTATTGCATATAAATGGGTATGAAATATAGATGAAATATATATAATTTATATAAAAAGTATTGTTCTGGTTTCATTTCTCTGCACCATTTCTAAGCTCTGTTGTCCTGAATTATTATTGCTCCAACTTGAGCTGAGCTCTGAGCTGTGCCTTGTCAGCCTAACAGGGATGTACCCTATGAATTATATAAGTCTATTAACATATATGCATCAGAATAGCTGTTAAAATTAGAAGTACAAGCACAACTGAGGAGCAGTCAAGAAAAGGAGTTGGGTAAAGAAGTTTGGTAGAAGAGGCTGGAACAAAATTATGCTGCTTTAATTTGGATTTCTCAGTAATATTCACTCCTGCCGTTCTCTCTGCTGCTTTCTTCCCATATGGAGCAAGACAATTGGTAAAGAAAACAATGAGGAAAATAAAATCTCAAAGTGCTTGTTAATTCTGCTACTAATAAAACATGCTTTTCTCAGCTAATCTCCTTAATTAATCTAACAAAACACACAGGTTTCCTGCAGTGCTCCTATTCCCAGTTTAAAGTTTAAAAAAAAGGAGAAAAAAGAAAAAAAAAAAAGAGCAGAACTATGAATCTATTTGCATTACAAACAAGAATTTATTCCCCAAACACATTTTCCATTACAATCAATTATATTGGAAGTTCAGGCCAAACACAGCTTGTGGTAAAAACAATCACACGCTGAAAACAAAAACAATTTAGGAAGAAGCAAGGAGGGCAGCGTGGCTGTGGTGTCACACCTGGGGAATCAGGCAGGGGCTGGGGGCTCCTGGGCAGGGCACAGACCCTGCACAGCCTTGGCCAGGCTGAAGTGCTCCCCTGGTCCTGCAGGCACCAAATCCGCCAGCAAAAACAGACACCCCAAAAACCAGGCACCACAAAAATGAGACACCTCAAAAATGAGACACCACAAAAATCAGACACCCTAAAAACCAGAAACCCCAAAAACAGAATCTCAAAAAACATACACCCCAAAAACCAGGCACCCCAAAAAACAGACATCCAAAAAATGAGACACCTCAGAAAACAGACACCCCAAAAACCAGGCACCCCAAAAATGAGACACCCCAACAAACAGAAACCCCAAAAACCAGGCATCCCAAAAAGCAGACGCCCCAAAAACCAGGCATCCCGAAAACCAGACATCCCAAAAATGAGACACCTCAGAAAACAGACACCCCAAAAACCAGGCATCCCAAAAAACAGACACCCAAAAAAACAGACACCCCAAAAAACAGACACCTCAGAAAACAGACAACCCCAAAACCAGGCACCCCAAAAATCAGACATCCCAAAAACCAGGCATCCCAAAAACCAGACACCCCAAAAAACAGAAACCCCAAAAACAGAATCTCAAAAAACAGACATCCCAGAAACCAGGCACCACAAAAATCAGACACTCCAAAAATCAGACATCCCAAAAACCAGGCATCCCAAAAACCAGACACCCCAAAAAACAGACATCCCAAAAAAACAGACACCCCAAAAAGCAGGCATCCTGAAAACCAGACATCCCAAAAATGAGACACCTCAGAAAACAGGCATCCCAAAAAACAGACACCCCAAAAACCAGGCACCCCAAAAAACAGACACTGCAAAAATCAGACATCCCAAAAATGAGACACCTCAGAAAACAGACATCCCAAAATCCAGGCACCCCAAAAAACCAGACACCACAAAAAACAGACACCACAAAAATCAGACACCACAAAAATCAGACACCCCAAAAACCAGGCACCCCAAAAAACAGACACTGCAAAAATCAGACATCCCAAAAAACCAGGCATCCCAAAAACCAGGCACCACAAGAATCAGACACCCCAAAAAACAGACATCCCAAAATCCAGGCACAGACACCCCAAAAATCAGACACCCCAAAAACCAGACACCTCAGAAAACAGACTCCCAAAATCCAGGCACCCCAAAAACCAGACACCCCAAAAAACAGACACCTCAGAAAACACACAACCCCATAACCAGGCACGCCAAAAATCAGACACTCCAAAAACAGAATCTCAAAAAACAGACACCCCAAAAACAGACATGTCAAAAACCAGACACCACAAAAAACAGACACCACAAAAATCAGACACCACAAAAATCAGACACCCCAAAAACCAGACACCCCAAAAAACAGACATCCCAAAATCCAGGCACAGACACCCCAAAAATCAGACACCCCAAAAACCAGACACCTCAGAAAACAGACTCCCAAAATCCAGGCACCCCAAAAACCAGACACCCCAAAAAACAGACACCTCAGAAAACACACAACCCCATAACCAGGCACGCCAAAAATCAGACACTCCAAAAACAGAATCTCAAAAAACAGACACCCCAAAAACAGACATGTCAAAAACCAGGCACCACAAAAAACAGACACCACAAAAATCAGACACCACAAAAATCAGACACCCCAAAAAACAGACACCCCAACACCTGTGCTCACGCCCCTCACCTGGGGTGAAGCTGAACCTTTTCAGGCAGCAGTTTTGTTATTCATGTAGACACAGCAGACACACAACAACAAATTCACGTCCTACAAACACCAACACCCTCTGATCTTTAGGTCCTTAGGCAGTTCCAAATGGTTTTCATTCTCTTGTGCAAAAAAATTTAAAAAAAAAATAAATAAAATAAAAAAAAAAACTAAAAAAAAAACCCAAAAAAAACCTAAAAAAAAAAAAAAACACACACAAAAAAAAAAAAAAAAAAAAAAACCAAAAAAAAAACCCCAAAAAAAACCAAAAAAAAAAAAAAAAAAAAAACAAAAAACAAACCCCCAACAAAAAAAAAAAAAAAAAAAAAAACCAAAAAAAAAACCCCAAAAAAAACCAAAAAAAAAAAAAAAAATAGTCACCTCCTTTGAGGAGGAAGGGTTTTGCAGAACAGCACTCTTCCTGACTCCTGAAATCACAGAGTGGCTCTGCCCAGGGCAGGCTCAGCAGAGGCAGCAGCAGCAGCCTCCAGGATTTCCCTGGAGATGCCAGAACCCAGGACACCCCTCCAGGTGACCTGCATGGCTTGGGCCCCTGGCAGGGGGCTGACGAGCCCTGGCAGAGCCAAAAACACTTGGGAATTCGATCTTAGCCCCTGGGAGAAATTCCCAATGTGAAAAACGCCCATGACTTACTTTTGAAATTTTAAAAGTTTAATCGTAGTATTATAGTCAGAATAATAAAGTTTGAACAGTTGAGATTAGGACAATATGAGACATTAAAAACAAAGAGTTACAGATGTCTGGGTGCCTATTTCTGGGCAACACAAGCCTGAAAAAGTACCCACATTAACAGAGATTAACCCTTAAAAACGACAGCCTGTTGTATATTCATACATCCCATACATGATGTATAAATTCCATTCAAACACAGGATTCTGTCTGGTCACTGTCAGCTTCTTCCTCTGAATCCTCTTGCTGTCTTCATGTCTGAGGTGGGAAGAAGTTAATTTTTTGCTGATAATGCCAGCAGCATCTGGGGTGGGCTTAAAACACCCAGCAGGAAGGTTGTTCATCCCTCACACCCCTGTGTTCTTGGGAAAAAAAAAAACCTGCAGCCTCTCCCAGGTTATTCACAACATTGTCAGGAAAATTAACCCTCAAACACCAGAGGTTTATGCCCAAAAAGGAGGCAGAGGAGTCCTTTGGCTTTATTCCAATAAAGGCAGAGGCCAGGGGCCATTCCCCTGGGGTCTCTCCAATTATCCTCCTTTTATCCCAATTTCCCAGCCACATTTCCCTTCTCTCTTTCCCCATTTCTGAGTCCTTGAGAGGTTCAGACTTCCCAGAACACCTGACACCAGAGATTCCCCTCTCATGTACAACCCTCCCTTTTAATTTGTAATTCTTGTGGAATTTAGGGTTTTTCTTCCCCACTGCCTATTTCATCTTTCAATATCCAATTGTAAAGGCAATTTGCAAAGGCAAATATCTTTTTCCATTCACCAATCAGTGGAATCCTTCCCATTGTTTCTCTTCTCCCCCAGTGCAGGTTTTATCTACCAGCAGACCCACAGCTTGTCTGTAAACACAAATCCCTCACTGCTCTCTCAGGGCCACAGTGGGGCTCAAACCCCCACTCCCCTGTGCCTTCCTGGAAGCATTTCCTGAAACTAAACCTTGCTTGCCCCAGGTGCCAACAAAATACCACTGCCAAACATCACTTTTACAATCCCTGGTGGATCCAGCTCACAAGACACACCTCAGACTCCTGCTTTCCAGGAGAAATCAGCATTTCTGTAACACCATTCCTGTGCTTATTTCTCATGTAGGGACAGCCAAATCACAGCCAGAGTGAGAGGGTGTTTATATATGGCCTTCTTTTGCCAGTAATAATAAAGGTGACTTTCAACAGCAAGGAAAATCGGTTTATAGTTGTTTTAGATAATTAATCTTACTTCAGGAACTACATTTATTTATTAATTGATTAAGATGCCTTCCTGGACGTACAGAACTACGGCCAGTGCATCCCACGTACAACTTGATAAATGGATGCAGAAGGAAAAATTAAAAACTCCTTTTTGTTCATCCAGGTACCTGCCTGAGAAGGGAAAAGGAATGAGGAGAGGCACCTCAGGCACTGCAGGGGTGGAGGACAATGGCAGAATATTTTGTGCAAGCTGAGCACTTGTGGCTGGGCTCCTCCAGCTGCCCCTGTGGCTCTCCCCTTGGTGGGAGATGCTCCTGGAAATTGTGTTTTACCCACTGCAAACCCTGCTCTCTGTCACTGCTGCTGTGCTGGCCTTGCCAGATGGGGGAGAAAGGAAAAACTCGTTATTTTTGTGCTTTATTCATGGAATAAGAAAAGACTTGGGCTGCTGTGCTAATGATTTCACAGCCCAGGACCCCAAGGAAACCTGGCAGGAGTGAGCCTGCAGAGCTCAGGGTACACTCTGTCCCCAGGCCACAACCTGCAATTGCAATTTGGGAAACTCTTAAGGGAGGAAGTGTAGCTTGTACAACTTATCTGAACCTATTTCCCAACAATAACTATTGTTCACTCCAGCAGCCTGACATAATGTAATTTGTGAAAAATAAATACAAATTGCAGCCCGTAACTGTAGCGAGACATACTGTGATTTTATTAGCAACAGTAGATGGATTTTTTTCATTGTTTCTGAAAGAAATCAACACAAGTCTGTTTGCAGAATGCATTAAAAACTCATCTTGAAACCCTTGAGATGGTATTGCATTGGTTGGTTTCAGTTCTTAACAACTTGAGCTGAGTTATGGGAACCTATGGCTTCCACATGCTGAAAAGATAAGTTAATATTCCTTTATTTTCTGTGGAGTACCACACACACACACCATGGTTCCATCAAAGATTCTGCCTTGAAACCAGGAGAAACAAGGTTGGTTTTTTAATTTCTGTCCTTTACACTAAATCTTCGTGTCTTTTGTTGAAGTAATCCACCTCTGAACCGTCTGGGGAAGTCTAAGAAGCTGATTTTTTAATTGAGAAAATGTAGTTTGGGCTTCTGAAAATCTGGGAAATAAAGCTATGCACAAGTAAAAATCCAGAAAATTGAAAATAAAACTCAACATATATTCTTGCAGGAGAACCTGCGCTGTGTTGTGAAAGTTTATTTTCATTTTTTTATTGCTACAGAAATTTCCCTCCATGAGTGCTGCAGACTATTTACACTGAAGTTAATCTCACCTACTTTTGCCCAGCATCCAGCCCTCCTTTCCATTATTCAGTGCTTCCCTTATTACTGATTTTATCTGTGCTTCTGATTGACAAATACAGTTCTGCAGGAAAGGCAGCGTGCTTTTCAAAGATCACCATCCAGCCCACTGCCTCAAATCAATTTCCCTCTCTCCTCCACTCAGACATGCTGGTAAAAATCCCCCAAGGCAGAGAATTCCCAGGCTCTGCTCTTCCCGTGGAAGGGTCCCTGCTGATCCTGATTTGGGTTTTCCAGCCCAAACCACTCTGGCATTCCCAGCCTGGTTCTTTGGGAAGGGGCTCCTGGATTTTTGACCTCGGGGGCTGATTTCAGCTGAGCCTCCTGCCCAGCTGCTGGTGGTTCCTGCTCAGCCTGGAGCCTCTCCTCCCCATCAGCTGCTCTGCCCTTTGCACAGCTGCTGGGGAAGGGTGGGCAGGTGGGAACTGCTGTCATTCCTGTTCCCCTGGGAAGCTGCTCTCTGCCCCCACCACTCCCTGAACCCGCAGAACTGACCTCATCCCCCAAAATGCAAAAATTATGGGGTTTTTTTTAAGGTGTGGGAGCAGAGACGAGGCCTTATCTCACTCGCAGCTGCAACAGCATGAATAGCAGGCTGTAAAGATGGCTAAGAAAAAACAAATTACACCTCTAATTATGCAAATTAGAAACCAAACGAGCTATCCCTTATCCCCTGTGTGAACAACAGCACCTTTTTCCTCATGTAAAGCCACCAGACAAGGGGTTTGTCGGGAACTTCTCTCCAGAAGCAGCCCTGGGTGTCCCAGGCATCCCCAGCCCTGCTCAGGAATGCCCTGGTGCCCTGCCAGGACCTGCAGAGCCTCCACTGGGGAGCTGCTGGCTGGGATGGTGAGGAGTCCTGGCTGCCTGCAGGTTGTTATAAGTAAAAAGTGATCTATTTTTGTTTAAGGTTGCAGAGTTCAAACAAGCTGAACCAGTTGCTGGTAAGTTAGCTTCATGTTGCAGAGTTCTTCTTCAATTACCTGTTATGGTTGGTGATGTGCCATTGTCCCCCTGATGCTGCCAGGGAGTGACACCTGGACCCTGCAGCACCAGGAGAAAGGTGTGACATCAGAGCTAGCATGCAGATCAGAATGCATTTCACCAAATTTTGTAACTTTCCAGAAAAAAAAACCCTAAAAACAACAAGCCAACATAGAATTAAGAGACCTAAGTGATGTCTAAGGACGAGGAACTTAATCCAGTACCTGCTAAGATCCTTTTTGCTTCTCACCCTAACCTAAAAGATGTTACCTAGAGAGAGGACCTGAAATGTCCTCTCTCTTTTTAGACCAAAAAAGCAGAATCTCCTAATTACTTTCCACATGGAATGACTCTTATCAGACCCTCTGCACCACAGGGAGGGTCCTGGTCCAGCAGCAGGAGCAGCATGCAGGAAGGATTTGGGAGCTCCCAGCCATGGCTCGGCACAACCCCCGCGCCTCTGAGTGTCACATCCCTCAGAACTGACCAGAAGTAAGGTCCAAAAAGAGAGAAAAGGCAGGATCTGAAGGCAGGGAGTCAGACCTGCAGTTTCTGCTAACATGCCACATACCATGTTCCCATCTGTGACTGGTTTGGGGGAAGAGCAAAGCTGTTTTTGGGAGGGAGCTGTCAGGTACCTGGGCTGCCACACTGTGCTCCTGGCCCTGCTGGCAGAGGAAGAGTTAACTCTGGAGAAGGGAGCTTGGATGCAGGAAAGAGGCAGAGAGAGGAATTGGCCAGCCTGGAGAAGTTCCAGGGACACCTGAGAGCCAGGAGGGGCTGCAGGAGAGCTGGAGAGGGACTGGGGACAAGGATGGAGGGACAGCACACAGGGAATGGCTGCCACTGCCAGAGGGCAGGGATGGATGGGAGATTGGGAATGGGGAATTGTTCCCTGGCAGGGTGGGCAGGGGCTGGGATGGAATTCCCAGAGCAGCTGGGGCTGCCCTGGATCCCTGGCAGTGCCCAAGGCCAGGCTGGACACTGGGGCTGGAGCAGCCTGGGGCAGTGGGAGGTGTCCCTGCCAGGGCTGGGGTGGCACTGGGTGGGATTTAAGGTCCCTTCCAGCCCAAACCCTTCTGGGATTTTGTGAGCCCAAGGACCAAAGGGCACGTTTGGACGTTTTCTCCTCCCGTGTCCTGCTCTGCGTGCCTCTTTGCCCTAAAACGTGTGCTTTGGGCAATCTTGTCCTGCTGTTCACACCCAGCTGGCAGGAGAGCTGAGCAGCACTGAGGCAGGCGAGCTCTGTGTGCTGCAGGCTGGCTCAGCTGCAGGCAGGGGCTGCACCAGGAGCTCAGCACGAGGCACATCCCAGCGCCCAAACGCTGAGTGTTATGAATAAGAAGTTATCTATTTTTGTTTGAGGTTACAGAGCTAAAACCGGTTAGACCAATTGCTGTTAAGTTAGCTTAATTGTTAAGGGTTCTTCTTTAATTGTCCGTCAATGGTTGGTGATTTAGCCATTGTCCTCCTGATGCTGCCAGGGAGCAACACCTGGACCAGGAGAATAGGAGTGGCCTGAGACCACGTATGCAGATGAGAAATGCACTGCTCCAAATCTTCCAGTTTTCCAGGAAAACCCCTAAAAACAACGAACCAACACAGAATTAGGGGACCCTAGGTGATGTCTAAGGATGGGTGGAAGTCCAGTACCTGCTTGGATCCTTTTTGCTTCTCACCCTGACCTAAGGATGTTCACTAAGGAGGGGACCCGGAGCGTTGGACTGAAAATGTGGAATCTGCTAATCTCTCATGAGGATGGAATCCCCAACTCTGCCTGCAGACCAGCGGACAGAGCTGCATCATCATCATCATCATCATCATCACCCTCCTCCTCCGTGCCACTCCTGGCACGTTGATTTCTCCCCAGCTGAGCTGAATCTCTTTAATAAAGGCATTGAAAAGGAGAAAGATCTCCTGCCCATTTATTTCACTGAGCATCCCTGCCCTGCCTCTCTGGGGAGCTGCACGAGCAGCCAGCAGCGATCCCCAGAGCAGCACTGGGATTTTCCCAGCTCGGGGCTGGGAGCAGTGGGCAATGCTGCTGCTTGCAGCAGTGTTGGAACACTCATTCTGTGCACCTGAGAGAGATTCACCTTGACAAGGCGGCACAAATATGAAAGTGATGCCGGTGCTATCCAAACAATGTCTGCTCCTAAAGGACATGACTGACAGACTGCTGCCTCCTGTTTGTATGTGAGGTGAAGGTTTCTGCCAACAGTTCACTGCTGCAGCACATAAACAACCCTCAGCTGAGGGATGCATGTATTAGTTTTGTATTTTCTACAAAGGTTGTAATGAATTGCCCTCTTGAAAGCTTTCGCTTTGCACGTAGCATCAGATGGCCTTCCATTCAGAATACAAAAAAATTCAAAATCCTTGAACTACATTTTGTTTACAGCACAATATGAATTCCTGGTGAATGTGGGGAAGGGGAAAAAAAAAAAAAAAAAAAAAGCCTTGGTAAGAATCAAAACAGACAAGCTGTCCCTCAGTGAGATTTGCTGTTGGGAGATTACTCTTGGGTAAGAGGCTCAGGTAGAACCAGCTGCTGGAAGTTGGAACATGCAGGCTGATGCTGGCTGAATCCTCCCAAGTAAGGCTGGGAATCAGCCCCAGAACAGTTCAGGTGAAGGGACCCTGGAGCCCATCCCTGTTCACCCCTGCCGTGGGCTGCTCCCAGCCCCATCCAGCCTGGCCTGGAACATTTCCAGGGATCCAGCCCAAGGGGGATTTTTAAACAGCTGCCTTAGAGAGGATCCACCTCAGCCAGAGCAATGTGTGCTCACAGTGATCTCTCCTGGCAGGTGTGAGCCCCTCCAGGTGTGCACAGCACGCCTGACCCACGCAAACCTCTGCTCCCCCAGGACAGAGCTTGGCTCCGGGAGGAATTCTGACCCCAGCCCCTGGCCCTGCCGCCCCCAGCCCCCTCCCCAGGGCTGCTGGGGAGCTGGGGGCCCAGAGCAGACAGAGCAGGGGGCTGAGCCCTCCCCAGCAGCTCCTGGGGTACACTGGGCTGCTCCCCACCCCGGGATCCCCCCCTGCTCAGGAGCAGCTCCCAGGGACAGCAGGGACACGGCCGGGACAGGCTCCAGGGCTGGGAGGGAGGCGAGGGCAGTGCTGAGGGTAATGTGCCCACGAGGGTGCTGTGAGCACGAGGGGATGTCCTAGGCTGCAATGCCAATGAAAGCAGATCTATTCCACCACCATCTGTTAAAACTAGATATTCAGGGGAGGCTCCTGATTTCCTTAGCAGACACCTGGCTTTTCAAACTGAGACAGGGGAGGTTGTGATGCCTGGAGAGGCTGCCTAGAACACAGGCTAGACAGTGTTAAAGGAATAAAGTGGGGATTTATTAAAAGGCCTCAAAGGATGCACCTTGGGCTGCACAAAAGTCTGACCAAGGCTCCACCCAAGACAGACCCCAGAGGGACTCTGAGTCACGAGTTCTCACACTTTTATAAGTTTTGGTCCATTTCCACACTGGGTTCATTGTTCAGTTCCAGCTCAGCTGATGCAGTCCCACCCTCCCAGGTTGCTCTCCTCCATCCCCTGCTGTTTGCACTTTTGGGGCTGAAGCTGCAGCGGTGTCCTTGGTTCTGGGGCTGGCAAAGGATTGTTCTGTGTGCCTGAGCTGTGAGGAGAGCTGCTGACACTTTACATGACGTTCAGAGTTACATACTAATGCAGCACAGAAAATATGGAAATTATGAAATCTCAAACTTTAGGCATCAGCTGCTGTGCCCAGCTCCCTGCCCACGGAGCAGGGGCTGTCACCCACAGCTCCCCTGGGGGAGCAGGCTCAGAGCTGCAAGGCTGGAGATGCCCAGCCCCAGCTGTGGGACAGAGAGCTCAGAGCTGCCCAGTGCACTTCTCGTGGCTTTGGGGTGGCTTTGGGTTGGCTTTGGGGTGGCACCAGCTGGAAATGCCTTACTGTTCATAAACATGATCCCACCCTTGCCTCATTTATGATCCTGTTTTGGGCAATGTCTTCCAATCCTACAAAACTGTAAATTCCTAATCACGTAGAGGTGTGACTACCCAAGTGTGAATTTCTTTGTAGGTGCAGCAAGGAGTGGAGCTGAAGTGAGTCAAGGGCTTGAGCTGGGACGCTCAGAAGGTGTGTGCACCACATACAGCCCTTGGATGCTGAAAAAAAACATGGTCAGGCAACAAAAAGTGCACTTTTCACTGCAGCTCTGTCCATAACTTCCTTTGCAATAGCTTGTAAACCTCAAGGCAAGCACTCACAGGAGCACACTGTAGCTCATGACCTGCGTGTGACAAAACCACTTTGGCACTGGTGCAGGGCCAGGGTTTGCTCTTGCAAATAATTCCTCTGCGCTCGCTGCTGCAAGCGTTATAAACTCCTCTGACACTCCTGCTGGTGCTGCCAGCCAAGGAAAGGTTGTGTTGCCTCAGGCCCTGTCAGAAGCTGCATTTCCTCACTGCAATCCCAGCCCAAGTGCTGTGCCCAGCTCCTGGCAGGGCAGCTGTCAGTGATGCAGAGTGAAAGTGGCACAGGAGAGAAAAGGGGAGGTTTGAAATCCCCGGGGGTGAGCACAGACCTGCTGAGCTCAGGGAAGCTCACACACAGCACTGGATACTCACTGTGAGCTTGTCTCGCAGCTTTGGGGACCTAAACCTGAGAAACAAGAGCGGCTGAGATTTGACAATATGTCAGATTATTTTTATTTGGAAATATGTCAGATTATTATTGCTTTATTGCCGTACTGTGGTGATCAGCGGGGCATTACAGGATTGGTGTGCAAAGGTGGGAAAGAATCAAAATGCTTCTCCTTGTGGTTCTCCTACCTACAGGCCAAAAACACAGCAGGCAGAAATTATTAAATGTGTAACAACTTACAAACATCTGTTCAGAGGATGTCAGCTGAGATTTGGTGAAACACAAGGGAAATAAATGACAGGGACCTCTAACCCAGAGCCTAGACAGAGCCTTGCTGAAGTCCCTGGGCACACTTTTAAGGGGTTCAGCTTTTTTAAGATTCAGCTCCTGCTGTGAGCCAGACAGGGCTGTGCCCACCCTGGACCACAGGGAATGTCCCAAATTCACACCAAAGTCTGGGGAGTGAGAACTCCAGAGCACTGCTGGAGCCTCCACTGAAGGAGAGGGATTCCCCTTAGCTGCAAGGAGCTGCTGTACAGGGGAAAGTTTACATTTATTTAAATTTTTATTTAAACAAAGTTTAAATTCAAGTCCTTTAAATTACAGGATCTAGGGCTTTTTAAAAAAATATCTATTTTCTGTTGAGCAGCCTCCTTTTTTTATCTCAGGAGGAATAAAAAGGCAATTGTAGATGAGATGGGTGTAGCAGACACCGCTGGGTGTGAAGAACAGAAAGTAAAACATTTTCTAACAGTTAAAATGGGGAGGAAAGGCACATCCTAAGGAAATCAGATGGAGGTTTCTGTCTTACTGCTGGGGAAAAGGAGGGAAGGAAAGCTGCCTGATGGCTTGTGGGACAGACCAAAGGTATCATCAGCCACAGATCCCTTCTAAGCCTTAATTGCTCCTCAAAAAAAATGTGTCAAAAAGCTTACACAGATTTCGTTTGCAATGTAATTAAACGATTAGCGAAGTTTTCTTTTCCTATGTGGGAGCTATTAGGAATAGGAACCTACCTAGAAGATCAGCTCATTTAACATGGCTATTAATTGCATTAATAGGGCCTTTGCTTGGGCAAAGTCCTGCGAATGGAGGCAGCATTTCAATGCGTGCAGGAGCATTTCTCAGCGAGGTGGGCTCGGGGAGGGCACAGAGCAGCCAAGGAGGACAGGAACCAGAGCTGTGGGCACAGGGTGGTCCCAGGGACGCTGTCTGTGGGATCTCAGCACATCACTGTGGATGTGCAGAGACACCAGGGGAGCCCCTGGGGGGCTCGGAAACCCTGGAATGATGCCAAAAGGGTTTGGTGGTTGGATTTCGATCCATCAAAAGGAGAAGAACCTGTGAATGAGGAAATGAGAGCTTCTTGGGTGTGAATGGTACATTTATAGAAGGAAATAGAAACTTTGTAGATAAGAATTAATAAATAAGATTGAAGACCAAAAATCTGAGAGCCCAGACTCATCCTTCGCAATTGTGGCCGCCCAGAACCACTGTCCCCGTGTTGGGGCAGAGACACACAACAGCGGACCCCGACAAATGGCAGAGAGAAAACTTTGTAGATAAGAATTAATAAATAAGATTGAAGACCAAAAATCTGAGAGCCCAGACTCATCCTTCGCAATTGTGGCCGCCCAGAACCACTGTCCCCGTGTTGGGGCAGAGACATATAACAGTGGACCCCGACAACTATCCTGCCTCAGCCTGGGGGCAAGGCTGGCTCGGGACACCTTGGTGTCCTCTACTTGCATTGTTAAAACTCTGACATCATTTTGGGGGGAAAAGGTTCAAATGACACGCTGCATCGCTCCCTGGCGATGCGCTTGGGCAGGCTGGCTTACAGCAGGATGAAAATGATGTTTCAAGGAGTTCTGTTTAATTACAGTGCCCCCCTGCTCCCTCGGGGCCATGTGGGGTGGGGGCTGCCCCAGCCCAGCGCAGAACCAGTGGTGGCTCTGTCCCCAAAGTGGCACAGTGTCCCCGGGAGCAGGGACACACCCTGCCCTGTCCCCAGCCCTGAACAGCTCACTGCACACCGGGAATGCTGGTAATGTGAAAAATTATGTGTATTTTGTGATTGGCTTTTCGCAAGGATTAAAATGAATATTGTATGTGTTATGTGAGAAAGTTACGCTGTATTAATTTCCTTAAGTATTAAATTAACTGTTAAATACAGTTTTAGGTTATAACATCCCTGTGGGCGGGGGAGAGTGCACTCGACTGTCCTGCTGAGCGGGCCTCGGCTGGGCAGAGAGAAAACTTTGTAGATAAGAATTAATAAATAAGATTGAAGACCAAAAATCTGAGAGCCCAGACTCATCCTTCGCAATTGTGGCCGCCCAGAACCACTGTCCCCGTGTTGGGGCAGAGACATATAACAGTGGACCCCGACAACTATCCTGCCTCAGCCTGGGGGCAAGGCTGGCTCGGGACACCTTGGTGTCCTCTACTTGCATTGTTAAAACTCTGACATCATTTTGGGGGGAAAAGGTTCAAATGACACGCTGCATCGCTCCCTGGCGATGCGCTTGGGCAGGCTGGCTTTTACAGCAGGATGAAAATGATGTTTCAAGGAGTTCTGTTTAATTACAGTGCCCCCCTGCTCCCTCGGGGCCATGTGGGGTGGGGGCTGCCCCAGCCCAGCGCAGAACCAGTGGTGGCTCTGTCCCCAAAGTGGCACAGTGTCCCCGGGAGCAGGGACACACCCTGCCCTGTCCCCAGCCCTGAACAGCTCACTGCACACCGGGAATGCTGGTAATGTGAAAAATTATGTGTATTTTGTGATTGGCTTTTCGCAAGGATTAAAATGAATATTGTATGTGTTACGTTAGAAAGTTACGCTGTATTAATTTCCTTAAGTATTAAATTAACTACTAAATACTGTTTTAGGTTATAACATAACGTTAAAATAGAAACTATGCTATGTAAGACATTTTTTTAAGAAAGGACTCGCACCAGACAGCAGCCACAGGACACCTAAATCTTTTAGAGAAAGGGAATTTATTGCTCCCTTATCAGCAGAAAATTAACTTCTTCCCACCTCAGACATGAAGATAGCATGAGGAATAAAAAGCTGACAGTGCCCAGACAGAATCCTGTGTTTGAATGGAATTTATGCATCATGTATGAGATGTATGAATATACAACAGGCTATCGTTTTTAAGGGTTAATCTCTGCTAACGTGGGTACTTCTTCAGGCTTGTGTTGCCCAGAAATAGGCACCCAGACGTCACTCTTTGTTTTTAATGTCTCATATTGTCCTAATCCTAATTGTTCAAACTTTATTATTCTGATTATATTACTACTATTAAACTTTTAAAATTTCAAAAGGAAGTGATTGGCGTTTTTCACATTGGGAATGCCCCAAAACTCAATTCCTACAGCATTCTGCAGACAGCACAATGCAAGGAGGAATAACTCGATGTGTAGGCAGAGGGAAAAGCTCAGCCCTCCACTGGAACTTTTATTTAGTGTTACATAAGAGCGAGATAATTATATCTAGTAATCTTCATGGCACTCACTCTTGAGTCTTAATTCACTCTAGATATTGGGATTATTATAATTCAGAAAACCCAACGTTGATTTCTACTTCCTTATAGCTGATTGTGCATTTGGAATTTGCTGTGTGTTGTATTTTCCAATCCCTTCTTTCCCGAGAATCATCCTTCTTCCTTCAGCACATTGCAAAGCCATAGAAACTGACTGCTTAAAAAATACAAATAAAAGGTTAAAAATTCCATTAACATCAAAAGAGTTTTTCATTATTGTTACTAGGGGCAGCTATGAGTATTTAAAATAAAAACAACCTTATTTTGTAACACCTGAAAAAATACTTCTACTTACTCTCAAGGAAACATTTGGGAAAAGGGCCATAAAAAAATGACAGATTCCTTGCAAGTGCAAAAAACCATAAATATTTGAACACTATAAATGTCTGAAGTCTCTCTCTGCAGTTCACTTTTGGCTGAACCACTCCATTTTCAGACAGTCCTCACAGTGAACACCTGCCCTGCAAGGACTGGCATCTCAAATCAAGGTGCTTGCTTCAGAAAGTGCTAAAGATTTTTAGGAGATTAAGAAGATATCCTTTGCTTTCTACTTGTCCCTAAGTCTAGGCAGGGGAAAAATCTGTATGTAATGTAGTGTAAATAAGGAAGTCCCACTAGCTCTGTGCAATGCAATCCACCAAACCTTTATTTCCATTTAAAAAAAAAAAAAAAAAAAAAAAATTATATCAGAACCACTGCAATATTTCTACTAAAATAATTTAATTAAATTAGCAGCATTTTAACACAGAGTAGAAATATCTGGATAATTTACTTTCAGATACCTATGAATACCAAACATTAATTTCATTGCAGGAAACATGCTTTTTGTTATTCCTGACTCAGCTGACATTTCAGTGATCCCTACATTGATTTACACACCTTGTAAACTTTTGTGTTAGCGAATTCATGTCACTTCTACAAATACCTCTGGAAAACTGTGCAACACCAAGAGAAATCCTCTGGAGAATTCCCTCGGTGGAAGATGCTGTCTGGCAGCAGTAGAGGTGACTGCTCCTGGTAATGGGTTTTGCTTTGCACATTCTGCAGGAACTTTTTTAAATGACCAAACACGAGGAGGCAGGGGCTGCTCCCTCTCCCTCTTTCCTGAGGCTCTGAGGTGTGAAGGCAACACCTTCCAGAGAAAAGGCACGAACATTTCTCTGCTGGGAGCAGTGACAGAGCTCAGTAAAGTGATAAACACTGCCTCTGAAACCAGGATGAAAGCCAGGAAGTGCAAAGTCTCTGCCTGTGTGTGCAGCACAAAGCTGCACTTCCCACATCAGTGTTTCACCCTCTCAGCAATTGCTGGGAGCAGAAGCCAATACCCTCTGCAGCCTTCCAAAAACTCTAATATTTGGGAAGTGACACTTAAACATTCCTTTGTGAAGGCATCCCAAGACTAGGAGGAATTCCCACTATCACCAGGCACCACCTAACACATGCCACTCCTCTTTACCCTCAGAGCCTCAAATGTGTGACTCAGCACACAGACAAAACCTCATCACTCTGATTTAAAAACGGGGCACATCTCCAAGAGGATCCCACTACCAAAGCTTACTTCACATTCTTTTTAGGATGAAGGTTAGTGTGCTGGGACTGAAAAGACAATAAAAGAATAAGTAACAAAAAAGACAAGAGCAGCTTCTCAGCTCTCTTTGAGAAGGACTTCTGCTATGACAGAGAACCCCCAACCCACAGCAGAAGGAATGAAGACAAAAATCTCTTACAAAAGTAAGGCTTTTCCCTGTTTCCCATAAAGTTTTGTGTTTCTTTACACCCCACTCACTCTGCCAAGGCTGAGGAGGGCCTGTCTGTCTGTCTGATCTCCTGCTGCACGAATGCTCCCAGGCACGCCCTGGGTTCTGCTCTGCATCAGCAGAACAAGGCCCAGACACAGCTGCACTGTCCCTGCTTGCCCCATCACCCATGTGCCCTGAAATAAATGGGCAGGAGATCTGTCTCCTTTTTAATGCCTTTATTAAAAAAGAGATTTTTAGGGGTTTTCTTGGAAAATGGGAAGATTTTGGAGCAGTGCATTCCTCATCTGCATACGAGGTCCCAGGCCACTCCTATTCTCCTGGGCTGCGTGTCCAGGTGTAGCTCCGGGGCAAGCACTGGGAGGACAATGGCTAAATCACCAACCATTGATGGGTAATTAAAGAAGAACTCTCAACAATGAAGCTAATTTAACAGCAATTGGTCCAACCAGTTTTAGCTCTGTAACCTTAAACAAAAATAGATAACTTTTTATTCATAACATGCCCCAAACCCAGCAGCAGCACTTTGCAGCCCCTCACAGGGCACCCTGCCATCCTCACCCTGCTCTCTAGGAATTCCACAGCAGTGAACAAAGCAGATTATCTGGCACGGACACAAGAAGCCCCACGGGGACAGCCAGACAAGCTCCCCTGCAGATGAGCAGGGCTCAGCATCATTACCTGTCTGCAGCGTGGCCACAGGCATCGCAGCTGTGCTTGCTCTGGACAGCACCAGCAGCACCAAACCCAGCTCCCCAGGCTTCTCTGCAGCTCTCCATGTCTTTCACTGCATCCAGGTCCTTTCTTCCTTCCTTGCCAGAGCATAGTCTGAATGCTCCCTGGAGGGTGAGCACTGGGAGCGCACTTGGCACATGCAGGAATTGACCCCTCTAAACCCCTCTAAATTCATTCCAATTCATTCATTCCCTCTGATGGCAAAGGTCAGAGGTCTGCAGACCCACAGCACTGTGTCTGTGCACACAACAGCAGAGCACCGGGCTCACTGTGCTTCACAGTGCCTGGCTTAGATAAACACACAGGCCTGCAGTCACACCTGGCAAGATTAATTTTCCTTTTCAGCTCCTCCAGCTCAGGGCAGCGCACTGCAGAGTCTGGGAGGAGAAGCTCCCACTCTTGCCTGACAAACTGTTTCCCTGATGTCCTGACACCTGCAGAGAATTGTTTGTTTCAGGTTAGCAGCTGCCTATGACATGTAAAGAATCCCTCCCTTTCCTGCAGTCCTTCAGGAAGGGGCTGCTCTGGTGGGACCAAAACCTGGGCCAAACAAAGGGACAAATCCTCAGGAACAAGCCCTGCCACCAAACTGCTCCTGGGGCTTCCCAGGGGACCACAGCCCCCTCAGGGCTCCCTGCTGGGGTGGGGGCTCCTCAGGGCTGCAGGGCAGCCGAGCCCCCCACACCACTGCATTATTTTTACAATGCCTCAGGCTATTTGCTGAGGTTTAGGCACGTCAGCATCGTTGTCCATTTGCACAGCAGTGTGTTCAGTCTGGTTCTTTGTAGGGAAAACCCATTTGGATATCGTATTCCCATGCGAAATTTGGCGGTGGTAACTGGAAATTTAAAAATTGAGAAGGCCTTCTGAATTTTTCAGCTTCAGTTTGCATTTGACAGAGCACTGGGGATGCCAGCTGCACACTCTGAATCACCCCTTTCACTCACCCTTACAATAATACCCCAGCATTATTTTTGGAGTTAAGTCTTTCTCCAGACCGTGCCAGACAGGGGAAAGATCAGAAAAAAGGGTGCCCTAAAAAAATCAGTGAATTTTTAATGCATTAATATGGGAACAAGGTAAAAAGTCTCTTTATAGTAACCACTGTTAGCAGCTGCTGGCTGTACAGCAGAGTTGAGATTCAACTACATTGTCCCAACACATACAAATATTTCTTCAGAAATAAGTACAATAAAGGTGAAACACACTGTTTTATTTATAAAAAGTTACCTTATAATTTATCAATAATTTCTTTCATGGTTTTTAAACAAATTAGAACCAATCCCCATAGGCGGTTTGCATTTAAGGAAAAGGGTGACAAGGAAGGGATGTGGAGAGAGAAAATTACACATGATGCAGCATCTGTGATCTCTCAGAAAGCAAACAAGTCAACTCAGTGCACCTGGAACTACACCCTGATAAAACCCATTAGTCTCCAGACATGTGTTTTGCACCTCCAGTATCTTCCATCTTTAACCATGATTTGAGGATTAAAAACTGTCCTTTCTTTCATCCTCAGCTTCATACATATTTTTCCATTTCTGTAGCTCCTGAGAATCATTTATCTTCCATGCTTCAGCAAAGGACTTCATTTTTTTCCTGTGGGGGAAAAAGAAAAACCTAATCAAAATACAGACACATTTTTAAGCAAAGCACATCAAACCCTAAAAGTCCTACAGTCATCTGTAAAATTTTATACACAGTCCAAAATAGCACAGCTCAAAATGTTATGTGATGTTCAAACAACAAGTTAATATTTTCTAAGATTCATGTTCCTGCTCTAGGTCAGCCAACAAATTAATTTCATAACCAACTTACAGCACCAGCAGCACTGACAAAATTATATAAACAAATGGTAAGAACTAATTGTTAAAGGAAATAAACAGCATTATAGTCAGCCCTGTTTAATTTTGAACATTCAGTTCATACAAATTTGCAGGATCATAAAAAGAAAACACATTTTCAATAAAAATGAGCGCGCACATCCTCCCTGTTTCTTCTCAGCATTTTTTGATTTATAAGAGCTGTGACAAATTACAAGACGTTTAAAATGGGTTAACACACATTGGCAACAACAGTAATGTCAAAAGTGGATGAAATTACACATGGATTTTCTTAAATAATATGATTTAAAAAAACAAGACAAGGTGTCTGGCCCAGGGGTACTGTGACAAGGGCAGTGCCACCAGCAGGTCCAGGTGTGGCTCCTCTGAGCTGGAAACCCTGCTCCAGATTTGTTTTTTTTTACTTTTGCCAATTACAGACTGATATTTCCAATTAGCATGAGCCACTGCATTATTTTTCCTATAAACTGTCAAGTACCTTCCAAAGTTTCTCTTTGGCTTTATTAAGAGGGGATAAAAAACGTTGTTAAGCGCCGAGCACTGTCGAGTTCCAAAGTTTGCACCTATAAATAATTAGTAGTCAAAATGTTCTCATGTAAAATTATCCTGTCAGGATTAGGTACAGCCATCAGACAACCAAGATCTTGGTTCATTATGTTCCTTAGGGGCTACTTGAATTTTGCTCATAGGACTGCCATGGAAAATAACAGCAAAAGAAAAAAAAAACCAATGAAAACAGTTATGAATATCTAAACTGTGCACATAATGTTACAGGATTTACAAATCCATTATGCCACTTGATACACACAGGAATTTTCATAACTACTCTGATACATAAGGTACAAACACCCCTGAATGAAAATTGGATATCAGGGACATAATAAAATCTCCAGAAGTTTCAATAAAATTCTGGGTGTTTGTGGGGGCAATCCAAATATATTATAAACATTTATTTGCAAGTTAAACCAGAAGAAGAATGTCCATATTTGCTTCTACACTTTAGTAAACAAAGATAATTTCAAGTTCCAAAGTAATAAATACTTTCTAATTTAAAGTCGTTCATATTTTCACTATCACAGATGAGAACATAAGAAGGAAATATTATAGAAGGAAATTATAGAAGGAAGTACTATAGAAGGAAATAAGGAAAAAAAAAATCACATTTATTCTGACCTTTTCATGTTCACTATTCTCTCCAACTCCTTTGATTTGTGAGCTGCTTTCTTCAAGATTTCTTCAGGAATATCTGCCAGTTTAGCAACATTTAGCCCATAACTCCTTGCAGAGACTCCTTTAGTTATTTGATAAAGGAAAGTGATAAATTCAGGATTCTCTTCCCCTTCAGCTCCTAAAAACATAAAACCAAAATCAAAACCTCCTCTCTGTGGCAAATACATAAGTCCCCTGTCCTGATCAGCTTACAAGGAAAGCAGATAATACAAAATGAAGAATTATTTAGGGGAAAGGTTAATGGCAAATAGCAATGGCAAGTCATTAAAAAACCACATTTAAAAGTTTTACAATTTTTCAGTGAACAGGCCTTAATGATACCTCTTATAATTCAAGAACTGGGACCATCATGTTTCAGAACAGTTTCAAAACAATCAGATGTGTTTTTTCGCTCCACAGAGTGCTACATTTTGGAGCTGCTTGACACAGTAGGACGAAGACACTGAAAGTACACGACATGAAGTTATGCAGCCCAGCTGAAATGAAATCCACGGGAGCTACAAAACACATCCTGCTCGTGAAGCCCCGTAAATAGCAAATGTTTGCAGACAGCGAGATCTTTCAGAGAAGGAGCTGCCATATGTTTGATCCCTAATCCCGCCTCCCTAATCCTTTGTGTTTGGCTGCTGTGGGAAGGTGGGTGCTGGGATGGGCGAATCTTTCTCCCGCCCCAGCTCAGATATCCTCCTCAAACACGTGAAGGAATGCATGTCCACTTTTCAACCCCTCTGAATGTGTGACTGGAGCGGGTGTATCACATCCAGGTGAGGTGTAAATTGTCACACTGACATCCTAGGATTTTAGCTTTTATATTGTTCATGTATTTGTGATCCTGCAGTTCTTTAGTGCCTAACTCCAAACTCCACATTCAGTGCCAGCTGCTGCTGTCCCGTTCTGGGCAGACACAACAATTCCTCTCCAGGCCTGGCAATCAAGGACACCTAACTGCCCCAGGGCCAGAAATGGAAACAAAAGTGAGTTGGGGGGAGAAACCTGGGGTAAATGGTTATGGTAATGTTCCAATTACAGCTGAAGCTGTAATTGGAACATTAACCCCCAATATGCAAATGGACCAAACTTATAAAACTGTGAAAACTTGTGACCTGTTGCTCATTTTGGGTGTAGGCCCTGAGGGAGCATTTTGCCTGCCCAAAATGTACCTGAAGGCCCTTTAATAAATATAACTGCTTTTTTTTCTGTTAACTTTGTCTGCCCCCAGTTTTTAGGCAGCCCAATGAGGCATCAATAGCAAGGAGTGCTCCCTCAGAGTGCTGGCAGCAGCCCCTGGGGACTGCTGGGGTTGGTAGGCTGGGACGCAAGAAAAAGATTTTGCCAAGGTCTGAGGAGGAAAATGGCTATGAACAGCTTTTTAGAAGTCTGGCCCTGCTTTTAGGTAGTCAGAGAAGGCATCACCATCAGCGTTACTTCGTGTCTGAGGTGCCTGTGGCTGACCTGTGTGCTGTGCGGCGTCCTCCTCGCTGAGCAGGAAGGCCATGTGGTAATTGCCCACGGCGCCGGGGTACAGCTGCTGCAGCTCGCACACCGAGGGGTAGTGGGTGACAAACAGCGTCAGGGCCTGCACCTGCAGCACACACACAACACGCTTTGGCCCTCGTGTGGGGCTCCCTCAACACATCCACGCAGAGCTGGCGTCCTTTCCCCACACTCCTGCGCGTGGGTGCGGCATCTTTCCCCACAGCCACGGCCTGCGCGGCCTACCCGCGCCACAGGCACTTACGTCTCTGATGAAGTGCTCCAGGGTGGCATAAGCAATGGCAATGCCGTCGTGTGTGCTCGTCCCTCGGCCCAGCTCGTCCAGGATCACCAGCGACCTCGAGGTGGCCTTTCTGATGATCTCAGCAGTGTCTGTGAGCTCCTCCATGAAGGTGCTCCGGCCTTTGTAGATGTTGTCTGCAGCGCCCATTCTGCACCGGGACACAGGGCACAAAAACTCATTACAAATGCCAGCCAATGCTGGGAAAAAAATAATGACGGGCATGAAACCATTCTGTTATAATCTCTACAAACAGAGGAGAAGAATGCAAGCAGAGCATTCACCTTCCAGAAGAGTCTCCCAGCACACACTTCTCCCACCTTCACGAACAGCACAAGGCAGCCTGCTTTTCCCCCAAAAAGAACCCTCCACTTCAGACCAGTCAGCTCACGAGAATTCCATCAAAGGTAGCTGTGAAGGTGAATTTCAGTCCTTTGTTTCATATGGGTTTCCAACGCCAGCAACACCCAAAGCTATCTGATACTGGCATTTCCACACAGAGTGCAAGCTCGTGTGATCAGGCATTTGTGCATCCAAACAGCAGAGCAGCCACCTCCTTCAGGCACTAAGAAATTAAGCATTATTGCCCCTAATTGCACAGGTCTACAATCTTAACCAGAGTCCTGAAACAAGATTTAAAGGTATTTTAAAATGAGTTCTCTCCTCATTCTGTTGAAACACAACTCTTGGCAGCCTGCAGGCAGGTGAGCTCCACACACAAATTCCTCCACATTCCATACGACTCTTCTAGCTCTGACTCAGATCCATGTAACCCTGAAACACAATCTCAAATTGTGAATTTCTGGTCTACATCTGTGAAACCTGTTGTTAGTCCACCCTGGTTATCCCTTTTCCTACAGCTTTCCTCACCTGTGCAAGTAATACGCACTCTATACTGAAGGAAGAGCATTTCTTTTTTGCATTTCTGCTTTTGAATTACATTAATCATATTAGAGCATCCCTTCTGAGACAGGTCACCACCAGCATGCCACTGAGGAGGGACATAAAACTGGATTTAATCACTCTTATCAGCTAATATATAGTTACATACAAGCCACGCTGATTAAGGGAAAACTAACTCATGGGTTTAGTATATTATATTTCCAAATTTAACTGCTGGCCAAAACAGTATTTAGAACCAATCAGAACCTTTAAAGAGAAGCCCAATGCAATGTTTCTTTTTCTCTCTCTTTTGATGGGTCTCTCTCTATTGCTTCTGTGACTTCCTGAGGCACCACCAAGATACAAATAATTTTATGAGGATCTTATGACTAAGAGTACTTGACTAAAACCAAGTAGGCTGGACCCATTTTAACTACGATTTGTATATATTCTCTGGTCCCTGCCCTGAAAATCTGTCATGATATCATGCATAACTGCATAATAAGCAAATTTTCAGTTATAAATTAACTACTTTTGGTTGGACATGGGCATATGAGAAAACACGGTTTTTGTTTCACTGGGTGTGTGCTTAAACACACACACACAAGTTACACTCCATCATACCCCAAAAGACAGGTGATTCTGGCCATAAACTAATTCAACTGTACGTTATTCTTAATTCTCTGAATTAAGTGTATAGCTCAGGATAATGAGGTTTTACGAAACTAACATTTCATTAGGCCACTTACTGCTGTAATCCTTTCAAATGCTGGGCTAGGAATGATGAAGATTTCAGTGAATTTCTCACAGTGCTCCCACCACCCCTGTGCCCCTTTCCCAGCTTGGGTCAGGCACTAGGCTCTGCTGTAAAATCAAACAATCCCCCCACTGCACAGATCCACAGAGAACAGGGTAACTTAGGCCTTTTTTAACACTGTTAACTGTGTTAATGCAAGTACATCAATCAGAATGACAAATACTTTTTATGTTTGAACAATCTCTGGCTCCTTAATGAACAAGTTCAGTGTTAGTCTCCGACCCTACAATTAGTGGCATTATGATTTTCTCATTTCTTATTTGGTTTTTCCTTACAGGGACAGCATCTCACAGGCAGTCTGTTGTGTGCCTGTGATGATTACACACAGAGCTTCCATTTTTCTCTGGGATTGCATCATTTCCACAGAGCCCACTAAATATTTTAGCCTGCTTTGTATCTAATTTGCATTCACAAAAATAATTTCCTGAACTTCCTCACTAAATGCTCAAGATACAAAGAGAAATTACTATTATCTTTGCCTTGTTGTTAGAGACAGCTGGAGAAGAAGTCTTTCTTTCCAGCATTTTAAAACATTCAAATCCAACTCGGGCTTAACCACAGATTAAAAAAAAGTGTATTTTTCAATGACATAAAACCTCCTAAATGTCATCCTTTTAAAATTTATTAAATTGTTCTTTCTGCTTCTGTCCTTTACACTCAAAGAATTACACTTGTTTTTTGAACATACATACTCAGAAATATCCCAGAAATAAGCAGGAATAACTGTTTCAGTGTTGATGACTGCATTTATAAAACTAACAGTTAATTTGCAGCAAGGCATTTCTCCCTCACTTTATGTTTTATTATTCCTCATACAATAAAGTTGTTGAGTCACAAAACCAACTGCTTAAACAGCCCTTTTTTGGTTTGGTTTTTTTTTTTTTTTTCACATTTAAATCAGCCATAATAAACCCCACCAAACTTCTCCAGGGCCCAGTGGCTTGGAATCCACATTTTAACGCAGAGCTCTTCCTAAATGTTTTTATACATTGAAACATTAAATTCTTCTTCTCCAGTCCTGCCCACAAGGAACGTGCAGACAGGCAGCATGAGCAGCGTCTCTTTGGATCCATCACTCCTCAGCAGATGCAATTTGGCTGGAAAACACTTGTTTTAATGTCTCTTTGACAGCCAACCAAACCCTGCAAAATTAAAAGCTCTTCATCTTACGGTGTTCAACCCATTTATTATGCAAACTAAAAAAAAAAAAAAAAAAAAAAAAAAAAAAAAGAGGCTAGATTATCTGTTTTCAGTGCTTGGTTCAAGTAGCAAATATTCCTGCCAAAGGCCTCTGAGAAAACCAGCAGAGAGGCAATGTTTTGTAAGGTAATTTTCAGAGGGTAAGTTAGAAGATATAACTGTGCTCCCTCTCAGAATAAGTTATCCCATGCTCTTAGAGTTGGCCTGGGTTTGAGATGACAGTGTGGGCCCCAGGAAGTTCACTCCTCTTTTGTTTCACTGTGCATCTCTCTCACAGTTTGTGGAAGTGAACAGGCAGCCCAGGAGCTCACAGTGGTGACATTCCACCACGTGAATCCCACAAAACAAGACTGCAAAGCCATTCTCTAGAATTTTATTATTTCCATGCAGCTGTCAACAGCCCAGTGCTACTTGCTGATTCCTGCTCTACAGAATACTGAATGCTTGGAAAAAACCCCAAACTTAGAAAAAACCCCATTGATTTTACTAATATCCATCTGAGTTTAGATGCTCATCTGAAATACTTACTGCAGAAATGGAACCTGTTGCAGAAGAATAAACCTAATTCAAAAACAATTAACATGAAAAGAACATTACTCTTTTCTCCGGGAATAAGGCGTAGAACACTCTCAGCACCAACAAAAATCACTTTTTGTGATTCAAAGATCACACCGAGAGCCCCATGAATAAAATAAATTTGTAATGTAACTTTACGATTCCACTCACTCCCTCACACAATGCCATTTCAAAGATCACTGCATTTGCACAGGAGTAATTTAAATTAAAATACCCAGTTTACAAGAAGGGAGGACGAGATGTGCCGCTGCCTTGCACTCAGCCCTTTCCTGCTCTGCACAGCCTGTCTGTGCCCAGCAGAGCAGAGTGGCCAGGGCAGTGGGGACAGACAGCCCACCAGGGACAGCAGGACACTGGAGATGTATTAAGTAATTCCTCAGGAGATTGCATGTGCAAATTTGTAACAACTCGCTGGCAAGAAAATAATGCTTCACACTCCCCCACAACCTACTGGTACATCATCCTCTTCATTTCCATCAAGATCTCACTGATGCAGACCAAAAACTGACAGGAAGAAAAATAATTTACAGAAGCTGTAATTACAGAATTAGGAAAAAAGAAGAAGTGTGACGGAAAGCATGGCTATCAGGATAGTTATTATTTTTGCATTAATCACTTCTAAGAAGCGTGCCAAGTTACATGGATGATGACAGGGAATCCAAGGATGCTCATGACATAAACCTGTTTTCAGTCTACATGCACACGTGCTCAACCATTTCTACAACTGCTTATCTTTAAATTTAAATGAAGACATACCAACGGTATGTTACATAATTAAGGACAACAGCTGTTGAGCAGCCTGACAGAATTAATTCAATGTAAAATACATTTTCCTTTCGTACTTTATTGTCGATATGTGATGCTCTCAGTCACTGAGAGATTAATGAAGATATTAAATTACTCTGAGGATTACAACTTTGCATTATTCTAGAAAGAAAAGCAAGTCCAAAGTGATTTCAATACTCAGTTTCATAGTGGTTTCTAAATATTTTTTCCCCTTCTCAGTATCTCTAGGTAACTCAAGTAGCCAGAACAAATAATCACTGAAATTCTCCTTTCCTTCTAGGGCTGGCCCACAGGGGAATGCTGCACACACCAGCACCTCTGTGTTTTAAAAGAAACATTTCTAACAGGATTAACTTTCAAGATGTGAAGTGCATGGAGGTTTTTTTTTTGGTTGGTTGGTTTTTGGGTTTTTTTTGGTTTTTTTGGGGTTTTTTTTGTGAAAGCCAGAGGAAAGAAGAACACCCATGGACTCAATCTTTTCAAAAGCTTCAGCTGGACTGACAGGACAGGTAGGACAGAATCCCTGTCAGTCAATACAGGCCTGAGGGACCAAAAGTTACCAGCACCCCTCATCCCTAAACTTTATGGACTAACAGAAACTCAGTTATTACAAAAGCTTATGTCACATTACCTAGTGAGGAACACCCAGTAAATTTGCTTGTTGAAATTCAGTGATGACATTCTCAGCAACATCTGAACTTCTAAAAAATACTTGCTGCATTGCCCAGGGCAAACACATCACCAACTCTTAAATTATCCCTGTAAATGTTATTGATGGGCAAGAGAAAGACCAGCTTGTGAGTGCAAACATTTTGCTGAAGGATAAATTACAAGAGCAGATACTCAAATTAGGGCGTTTCTTTGAGAGTCATCACTACGAGCTTGAAGAAGGTGAAAAAACAGAGACGAATCAACACCTTCAAATATGCACAGGTTTGCACTCGCTGCTTGGGACACCAGGGAGGGGACTCAAGGTAATTAAGTTAATGTGCATTTGTAGCTGAAGGATTGAGGCCAGGGGGGATTAAAGACCAGGAACTATAGCAACAGGGCAGGGACAGTGGCCGAAGCACTCAGCACAAGTGAACTTTTCCCCTTCAGACCTGCGGGTGCAAGGACAATCCAATTCCACCTGTGACTGGTGTTATAAATAAGAAGCCTGACTAGGCCAATATTCAAGCAACAATCAATTTATTAATTAATATGGTAAAGTATGAGCAACACAGGGCTGGGTACAGTGGGGGAAGTTTTCCCTCCAGCTGCACATTGATAGTTGGGGCTTACAGGTATTTATAGGGGTACACACAGCTTTCTCAGCAGTTCCTGTTCCCAATTTTTATGTCACAATTCTATACACTATTGTGAGTTAGTTTTTCTCAGGATGTATCTCAGAAAGGAGTATCCCCAGATGGTGGGGTTCGATTTCCCAAAGAAGTAAGAAGTCTCTCAGCTGGTGAGGTCCAGACTCCAGATGTGGCTCCACCTTTTACTTGCAAAGACTATAAATCTCATCATGGTGATGTCCAGCTTTCCTTGGTGAAGCTATCAATCCTTGAGTTGATGTTCAACTTCCTTTCTCAAGCTGCTTTTTACTGTTTTGCTAAGGTGTTGAGATAAGCATATGCCCTTTACATACATTCTAAACCTATATTTTTAAAGCTCCTTATTACAAGCAATATTCTAAAAAAAAGGTTACTATCGCAAAGCTGTTTAAATGCTTAGCTACGTGCAGAAAGTTCCTGTCCAGCAGCAACATTCTTAAAACTTTAATTCAGGTGCTAGCCTGGGGAAAACCTCCCCAGCCCACGAGGGGCAGCGGGGCAGCTCTGTGAGTGTCCCTGAGTGTGCACACCTGCCCTGCTCTGCCTGACAAGGACTCCCAGGGCACGCTCAGCCCCTGCACACACATGCCTTGCATGCAGCCTTCCCCCAGCAGCCATGCATGCACCCCCAAGGCTGTCTGGTTGAACGTGGCAGTATTCCATGCATAAAAGATGCAAACCTCACACTGCCCATGCATGTTTCTGTGAAATGAACAGAGACATGGAGCCAAATTAGCCACAGATACACGCACAGCCTGGCTTAACTTGTTCCTGCAGAGCCACAGAACACTGTCAGAAGCAATTACAGTTCAAATGTACTGTGATACGTCCAAGACACAACTTTTCTACTAAAACAGAACAAAATAATTCTTCAGTTTAACAACACCAACTACAACTTTCACTTATTCTTTTTTTTTTTTCTTTTAATCCAAACCACAGCTATCTCCACGTGATAGAAAACAGTGCAATGCACTTAATACAGCACCCTGTTCTTCCCCGAAAGATGGGAACAATTTACCCCAGAAGTGCAATTACGTGATTGATTGTGAGCATAAATGAAAGGCTTAAGTAAGTCTTGTTACTCTGGCAGTAAACAAAAATACAATTAAGGAGGAACAAAATGAAGCAAATTACTGTGCCATAAAGAAGTAACATTTCTGGAAATTACTTTGGGGTTATTGACAGCTAAAAGTTCTGTTGGTCTGACTCATTGTGCTTTCAATACAACAATACTTTCTTGGCATGTCAGTACATAAAATTCTCATGTGGACTTGCCATTCACTTGGGATTGCTTTGTGAGAACAGCTCCCTTCTTTTCTGCACAATAAATAAATCAACCTGCATGGCAGAACCACGAAGCTTTACCACATACATACAAAATAAACCTGAAAAAGTACCTTTGATTTTTTAATTTCCTGACCATTACTTTTCAGAGTCTAACTGCTCAGGCAAATTGAGAGACTTTCTTGTACTTATTATATTTTTTTTTCCAAAGGAAGATCTGAATGATTTTAAACACTTATTTTCAGGTTTAAAGAACTTTTTTAAAAATCTCCAAAGTTCTGGTCAAAACCAGGTTATGCACAAACAAGTTGTTCAGCTGAGATAAACTCCTCCACAGTTTTGACTCAGCAATCAATCTCCTGGTGAATTCTGTACACACCTGCAAAACCTGCCAAACACTGCTGTCACCCTCCCCACTGGTTTCACAGCCTGGATTTGTCTGATTATGAAGAAGCTGTCTAGATGAATGCCTTCATTTGTCTGAGGTGTTGTGATTTTAACTGGTATTTCTAGGAAAAATTATCTTCATTCTCTTACCCTGTAATCTTCGAATAAATCATTACTTAATAATGAAATAAATGGAAGTAAGGATTTTTTTTTTTAAATGTAGACTCTGTTCTTTAGAATTAAAACCAGAAAAATTCAAAAGTGACATAAAAATGAGAGGCAATATTTGCCTATTGCTATGGATTTAGGATCATTTCTAATAATGGAGATTATTATTTATTCATTATTTTAAATGCAACTATTTCCTCTCTGTGCTTCTCCTATGCAACTCCCTTCTGATAAGCCAGTGAAAGCACCTGAATGAAATTAAGTGTAACGTGGTTTACCTAGTTGCAACAAGTTGAGAATTCCTTTTGCCATGAGAGGTTGCATCAATGGCACAGTCACATCCATTGACATTTAGGAGTATTATTTTGCTTTTGTTCTCAGGAGATTTACCTCAATGTATTGCAAAAAGCACTTGGAGAACATCTTCCACTCAATTTCCAGTTTGACAGAAACATTCTGTTCCCTGCCTCACGTACCCCCTCCATCCTGTGCTTTCTGATTTTCTCAGGAGTTCCTACAAAATATACTCTTAGCAAACCCAGAAACATTTTAACCTGAAAGTAAATGTAAAAGTAAACTAAAGTAAGCCAGGCCATTTCAGTATCTTTCAAACCTGAATGGTCGTGGCATTTCAATGAAGAAAAGAAAAAATAAAATTCAAGCATCCCAAGTCAGCTGTCCAAATGCTTGCAGGTATTCATACAATATTTGCTTTCCATCATGATTTCAAACCTTACTGAAATTTGTGATAATGCTATAGGTATGCACATTTCATCTAGTTAAAATAAAATATTTGTCTACTTGTTTCTTTCAGCTCCACGCACTTGTGAAACAGTAATATGACTTTGTCAAGTTGTCAGAATTAAATAGCTGTAAATGCATTCAGGGAAGTAACACTCACAATACATCTATTATAAGGCTTGACCTTTTTGAGAGTAATTCCACCATTTACAGATCAGAAAAACAGACATTTTAATAAACCATACAGAGGAAAGTACTATGGCTTGTTTAATACATGGCCTCTCCAGAAGTCTGGAGTAATGAGGACTGAATTTTCTTGGGTTCTTTTTAGTTTTCTTTGAAGAAATCCTCCATCTCTAAACCATCCTCTAAGCCCTAACACCAATTATTTGCAGATATGGGGAAGAGGCTGAGGGCTCCATGCACCCTGCACAATCCTATAGGGACACAGCCACAAACACTCCTGTAGCTTCTGCCCCATAAATCTCTTTTAGGTGACAACAGTCAAAGCACAGGAAAAAAATGTGAGAGGATCCACAACGCCTGTGGGCGAGTCATACCAGAAATGTCACTTTGGGACACAAATGCCCCTTCCTCTTCCATTTTTGTGAGCCCAAATGCATGTGACTGCTGTGGCTCTCTGCTCACAGGATGATGCAGACGAGCAGTGCCAGGCACACCTCTCCAGCAGGCATTCAAACACTGATTATTTTTTAATGCCATTATGCTGTCTCCCACCTGAGTTTTGTGAGGTGTTTACCACGTGAGGTTTGTGCAGCACTCCTAAACCTCAGTGGAATGGGCCCACACCTGGTCTGAGTGGGTTTCAGAGCAGCTGAAGATCCCACCTGAGCAGTGGCTCAGCAAGGGAAGTACAGCCCCCAGCTGGCAGAACAGCACCGAGCTCCCACTTAGAGGGACTCTGAGGAAATGTCTTGGCTGCTCCAGCAGCTCCCTAAAGATAAAAAGAGACTCAACCTCACCAGTGTCACCGTGTTAAGCCAGGTGTATGTGTAAGTTATACCATTTTTTCCTTGAACCTAGAATGAATAGTATGTAAACAGCATGCATGGTCACTCTGTCCAAGCACTGGCGAAGGCAGGACCAGACAGCTTTCCTCACACCAGCTCTGCTTCTTGGAAAAGGAGGATTATCTGATGGGCACTTCTGGGTCCCTCCAAGGTGAAGCATCACACAAAACCAGGCTCAGCTGGGGTGGAATCAATCCAGGCTGGATTGATCACAGAATCCCCTGAGCTGGGAGGGGCCCCCAGGATCAGGCAGTGCCACCCCTGCCCTGCACAGACCCCAACAGCCCCACCTGGCATCCCTGGAGTGCTGTCCAAGCTCTCCTGGAGCTCTGGCAGCCTCGGGGCCGTGCCCATTCCCTGGGCAGCCTGGGAGTGCCAGCAGCCTCTGGGGCAAGCAGAACCTTCCCTGATCTGCAGCCCCAATTCCCCTGTGCCAGCCCCAGCCTGCCCTGCTCCTGTCCCTGTCCCAGAGCAGGGATGGGAGCTGCCCCTCGGGAGGAGCTGCAGCCCCTGGTCTGGGACACACCCTGGTCACTGGCAGTGCCGTGCCAAACTGAGCCAGGCACACGCCCAGGTGTCCTCCCAAGGGGACACAGCCTGTGTGCACATGTTCTCCCAGACCCTCCCCACCTGAGCTGTGTCACCTCAGGCCACGGCTGGGAGGACACAGCTGACACTCCCATGCACCTCAAATGCCATTTTCAACAGGACCTTCACTTGGAGAGGCTCTCACTTATTCTGTTGCTGCTTGAAGTGATCAGAATCTCCCTATACTGAGGGACCATCAACCAACTCAGAAAAGCCACTCCAATGCACATGGTGGGACTGGCCCTTGGTGGCTGGAATTTATGTGACCTAACCAAGGGCAGTGGTGAGAGGGATGAAACTCCATTATTTCAGTGCCCAGCTCTCCAAAGATGTCTGTGCTCTGGTTTTAATTGAACAGCTTTTACACATGTTCCACATCATTATACAAGAACAACGGATTATAAAATACCAAAATAGTGATGTAACTTCAGAGCTGAGACAGACAGACTCAGGACTCCATCGTGGCTGTGTCTATCTGAGGGACTCTGTATACAGACATGTAATACAAGCTAAGACTAAAAAACATCCCTCCCTAGCCAAGGTGAGCAATCACTGTCTGTTTTCACAAATTGTTCATACACATAAAGGAATCTGAAACAAGTGAGTACCTCCTACCTGCAGACTCAGCAATGAGGAGGACCCTCCATGTTAAAAATACATTTAAATAATCTGTTACAAGGAGAAAATGCAGAAGAAAGTTCTTTACACTTCAGTACAGAGCATGTGATGTGAAGGGACTATCGTGCACTGCCAGTCCCCTCCATCCCTGCCTTCTCTACATACCTAGAGACAATTCCAGCTGTATTTGATACCATCGGGATTGAAGTCAGGCTGAGAGGCTGTAAACAGCAAGCTAACTCTTTAAAGAGAGGCCAAGTGCATGAGAGGATAGTGTACATGGCTCTGTTTATTCCTGTGACCTTTCAGCAGGAGGCAGACCCCCTGCAAGAGGCAGCTGTCAAAGGTATCTGAGGCACAGGTGCCTCATTAGCTCAGATACCTGAAGCTGCATCTTCAGCTTGGCTGGCATGAAACCTCACTGCAAGCTGTGGGTCACTGCAGTGACCGTGCTAGCTCCCTGAAATGAGTGAAAACAGCTCTTCTTTCAACACAGGAAGAGAAATCCAGGCAGGTAAGTGCTCTAGGGAGGAAATTACTCTGTCCCTGTACCATCACCTGGCACTGGCAGGGGTTGCTCTCCTTGACACACTTCTGATGGCAGCCTGTGATGTCCAAAAATTGATTCCCAAAGTCCTGAAGGCACTTGGTAACCTGAAATGCTAATTATCTTGTTTATTTGAAGATGTTTTGCCTTCAAAGTGCTCTAGCATTCTCCCTGTCCCTCCCAATTGTGAACATGGACCCTCACAATCAGCTACTGCTGGCCCACAAGAAGTAGGATAAAGCCTCCCAGCAGTGGGAACTTCTGTCAATAATTGATTAGAAGAGGGACCAGCTTTCTTCAGCAGCTGAACACCACCCCTCCCCAGGGCATGATTAGGCCAGCAGAACCCTTGTCATTAATTCCTCCATACAGGGATGTCCACCCTTGCTTTTGTCTCCCTGCTCACACACACACAGGAACAGCATACTAATTTCAGTGTTTGATCGACTGTATTAGAACTAACAAAAACTGAAGGTTAATTTTAAAGTAGAGAATGAGCCTGTTTACTGCAAGGAGAAACTTGGATGGGAATTGTCAAACGTCAGAGAAAATATCCAAATCCCATTAAAAGTCAATAGAGATGGGATGCCAACCTCTTCAAAACCCTTCTAATTTTTTTAAATATAATGCCACTGATTTAGTTGGAATTCTTTAAGAAAAGATTACAAGAAAACATTATCCCTTATTGGAGAAGGGAAAAAAAAGAAAATACTAACCAGACTAACCAGCAAACAACCTCAGAAACCCTGTGTCCTCCCCCTAATCTGGGCTAGGCTCAGCACTGCCTCTTGTCTTACCCAGCCAGCAGTGAAGAAAGATCATTCCTCTCTTCACTCTACCTGTAAGCAATTCCTCTTGCATCTTAGAAAGCATTTGGTGTAATCCAGTATGTAAAGTCAATTTAGAGCTGCTATCCTCTATAAGCATGCCATACCACAAGGAATAACCATAGTAGCAACCTTTCAATTTCCATGGAAACCCTCCTTGGAAAACAAGACACAAATCCTGGGGATACAAATCCCTTAAACCTATATAAATTCACACTTGGAAGATGCAGTCTACAAACCAAAAAAGGGACTGGAAAAGGTTTACCACACAGAGCTCTTGGTCATTCTGGTGCACAGAACCCCTCACAGAGCCAGCCTGTGCAGCATCACTGGCTGATGCCTCCCTGCATCCTTTGCCACATCCTTCCCTGCATTCCTGAGCTCAGGGATCCTTCCCTGAGCATCCTTCCCTGTATCCCTGAGCATCCCTCTCTCTCCCTGCAGGGGTACCACACCAACAGCATCCCCCAAAACATCACCACAGCAGGGATGGAAGTGCCTAGGAGACTGACACCTTTCCATGCTAAGCTTTTAAACTATTAAAAATGTACTGAAGTTATCAGCAACAAAATGGAAATTCCCACTTTTTTTCAGCAAGACCTTGTGGCCTGGGCTGGCAGTGCAGAAAGGAGGTCTACATAGCTGTTATCATAAAAAAATTAAATTCTAATAATAACAAACAATCCAAACAAAACTAACCTCCAAAACAAAGCACACACGGGAAAAACAAATACAAAAATGCAAAATTGGGTGGGAGTTAAGAGAAAGTCTCTGATCTTTTCCAGGTCATTCCCTACCAGAGAGTACAGAGCAAAAGCTGAGGCTTTAGAAAAAAAGCACTAAACCCAAGCAGGACATAGTATGTGGCAGCTGGTTTACTGATTCTTTGCTCAAACCAGGCATTAAAAACTATTTCAAGGGTAACTTCCTATGGCTGAGACATTCCCTGAATGCAACGCCACATTAACCTGCCTGACAGACTTACATAGTTTATGACCTTTGCCAGAACCCTGAAAAACAAAACAAGACCTACCCAAAAAAAACCCCAAACCAACCAAAAGAGAAGTGTCACCTTCTTGGATGGTCTCTGTATATCTTGAGCAGAATCTTCTAACCTGTTCCTTTTCTCATCTTTTTTCCTGTTACCTTTTAATTGATGCATGACTACTTCTATCTTAAAAACGTAGATTAAAAATGTATTATCACTTTCTTCCTGATTAATATTTAGTCAATTAATTTACTCTTAATTGCTGGTGCGCTTACAAGAATTTCAGCAATTCTTCCACATATTCATCTGGTGTTTGACACATATCACATTAAATGAGGAATGGCACATCCAGCTGAGCTTCCAAAAGTAATATAGACATGTAGAAAAAAAAATGCAATCCCTTGTGTTAGAATGTGACTGGGCTACAAATTACATGGTCTGAAACCTCACAGAGTGAACAGCACTCTGTCCCCGCTTGGCTGTAAGTCTGAAAGCAAAAGTTTTACTTTTGCCCACACTCTTTAGCAGAGAAGTTGTGAAAAGTCCTTGGCTTTTATTCTAATACAGAGAAAAGCGAAGCAGAATCAGGGAAATACACTGGGGAACAGGTGGAACACAGATAAAAATCCAATTTATTCTCTTTCAAGCGGGCGCAAAACAAAACATCTCCCCCAATGACTGTGTTATATTGCTCAATATTTTCTGCAGAAATCACCCTTTTGCAATGACAGTCTAAGAAAAGCAGAGGAAAGCAGATACTCAGCTTGAGTGTGTGTATGATTAGAATTTAAGGAAGTGAGAACCCAAGTGAAGTACTCCATGTTCAGCTACAAACCCCAGAGGAAGACAAAAATAATCTTCAAATGCTCAGCGAGGCTGTAATGCTCCTCCTGTGTTGTCTCTGTGTCCCCACAAGAAATGCTCACCCCACCACCCAGCCCACTACTTCCAGCACAGGGTGGGTAAAAGAGTGAAGCATTTTGAATTCTCATCTCCAGTTACTTCTGGGAAGAGGACACAAATTGTTTGTGTGCTCAGCGCTGACCTGCATCAGGGCGTGATCTTCATCTGTTTTTGTCGTGACAGAGTGGAAAGTAAGAACACAACACTTTTGTAGGCTGAACAATTGCAGGTCAGTAGTGCCTCAGGTTCTTGATTAAAAGTTACCTTTGGAATGCACACTGGCATCACACAACAGGAATTCCCAGAAATTCCAGTGCAGGCACCTGAGTGCTGTGAAACTTACAACCACATGTGATAATCCACCTCAAATATCACCAGTAACACAAAACTTTGTCTAATTAAAGTAATTTTTGAAGAAAAAGGTGGGGAAACAGGGTGATAAACGCTAGCAATATTAGATTATAATATGCAGAGTTCTGACTCTACTGATAATTTTTACAAATTACTCTGCAATATCTCAAGAATGAAACAGTGAAATAAACTGTCATTATTCATTCTTAGAAGGACACCAAGTGAGGAGAAAGTGTGGTTAGGACTGACAGGAAGAAGATTAAGCACGAAGTATATGCAGTCCAAAATTTTCAGTCTGTAATACTGTGAGTATACACCACAGAGCTTCAGAGCAGAGACTGTGACATGATTTTCAGAGGTGACAACACCCACGTTATGGGAAACATTTGGCCAAAAAATTTGGCTGAGATATCCATTCAGGCAGGTAAGCTAGATACCTGGATGTTATTGAACACAGACACAATAAGATTCTTACATTGAAGATCCAAAGATTACAAAACAAGTACCATAGCTTACCAAAAAACTGGAACAAAAACCTAAAAATGACCCTGAAGCGCCTCTAAAACGAAAAAAAATGAAACTTATAAATTCTCAAGTCCTAAATGAAATATTAAATTATGCTTTGATACACACACCGCCAGCCCCAGCAGCATTTCCAGTTTTGAGAGGTTACCTGGTAAAGATTCCATCCACAACACCAACTGTGGCCTCTTCTGCAGGAACGAAGGAGCCGATCTGCGCCATGACCGTGATCAGTGCCACCTGCCTGATGTAGGAGCTCTTCCCTCCCATGTTGGGCCCAGTTATGATCATGACCCTTTCACCATCTCCCTGCAAACACAAAGCAGTGGTGAAATACATTGCCCTGCACGTGGGGCTCCTGCCAGGAAGTCTGGAGTGCTTAGAAGGATACAGGACAAGTCTGCAGGGTTAAATGTTCTATTTCCAGCCTGCACTGGTGCAGTTCATCACATTCACCTCTCCAGATATTATCAAGCCCCAGATGCACAAAAATCAACTTTGATTACTCTTGAGAAAAATGGAAAGAGTGAGGGAGAACCTTTCTGTTCTCCACCATGGAGCCAAGAAATAATCAGGGAACTCGGTCACCAGCACAGGGAGCAGTGAGGGATGCTGAGGGATGCAGGGCTGGATGCAGCCAGGCCAGAGGAGGCTCCAGGATGGGCAGAGGATGGAGCAGCTCTGCTGGCAGGAAAGGCTGGCACAGCTGCCATGGCTCAGCTGGGCAGGAGAAGCTTTGGGCTGAGCTCAGGGTGGCCTCGCAGGGCCCGAAGGGGCTGCAGGAAAGATGGACACAGACAATTGCCAAGGCCTGCAGGGACAGCACACAGGGAATGGCTCCCAGTGCCAGAGGGCAGGGCTGGCTGGGAGCTTGGGAATGGGGAATTGTTCCCTGTGAGGGTGGGCAGGCCCTGGCACAGGGTGCCCAGAGCAGCTGGGGCTGCCCCTGGATCCCTGGCAGTGCCCAAGGCCAGGCTGGACACTGGGGCTGGAGCAGCCTGGGACAGTGGGTGGAGTCCCTGCCATGGCTGGGGTGGAATGAGATGAGCTTTATGGCTCCTTCCAACCCAAACCACTCTGGGATTCTGCAAAATTCTCTGGAGAAAGGGAGAAAATTGTGAGCTTCCAGCACAGCCAGCACTGCCCAAATTTGGCTGTGATCTGGATTCCTCTCCAGTCTGAGCTCTTACTGTCAAATGGGAAGAATGGTAGCAAAGACGTGACCTGGATTTTACACTCATAACTGCCTGGCTGGGTAGGACATAAGGACATTCAGAGTGGCTACAAGAAGGCATCAGGACATTCCTGAGTCTGGCAGCACTTGGCTGCCACACAGATGCTGTGGACAGGCCATGCCCCATCTCCATCAGTGTCCCTCATCACTAAAACCAGACCCAGGAAAATGAGATCAGATGCAAGAACTCATCTCAGCTGTAAGACTCCCCACGCTACTGCTACGTGTCTGCAGCTCCACAATAAAACTGTGCTCCCCAAGTGCAAGAGAACTGCTGGTGCAGAATTACAACTTGTCAGTGAACCTATAAAGCTTTCTCACAGCCTGAGTCGAGACTAAGAGCTTGAGTTATGCAAGGACATCACACAGCTAGGCTTTCCCAGGGGTGCAGCTGATGAAATGCACCAAGGGATGATCTGAGGAGAAGCCAGCACTCTGCACTGCCCATGGGAGGGGCAGGGGAGACAGGACAAAGCTGTGCATAATGGACATTAGTCACACCACGTGGGGAACTTGGCACTGATCAGGCACTGTGGTTTCAGCAGCCAACAAATCTCCAGGCAGCAGGTCTCAGAATCTTCTCAGACTTGGGTTTCAGATTGGGTTTTCATTCTGTTCATAGGGACACACACAACATGCAGACAGGACTGTCACTTATGTTTTAAATCAGGTATTAGAGAAGATACAGGACATCAGTATTTATTATATGCAAAAAGCTGATCAGGTTTTGCAGAAAAAACCTCAACCATACACAAGTGACAATGCAGTCAAAATGTAGAAAATGCCATTATTGGGAATAAAGGATTGGATGTAACGAAGTGAACGTGACTATATGAGAACAAAATTCATATCATTCTGGTCCCCAAAGTGCAACTCAGAACTGCTACTAAAACTTTGTCAGGGCTCAACACAACAGAATTTACAGATGCTCAAACCCAGAATGAGTTCAGAAGTTCATCTGTTAGGATCCTCGAGTTTTCTGCACGTGCCTGGTGTCTGTCCAGGCTCCCTCCAGCCAGTGTGGGACTGATGGCTGCTCTGCCAGGGCTCTGGTTTTCAGAATCTGCTGCAATACCAGACCTGAGAACCCCTCAGTCCTCACAGCTGATGCAGCCATAAGCCAACACCTCACTGGAATCTATGGCTGAAGCTAACAGTTCTGAAACAACCCACAAATGTTTGAGGAGAACAGGGGGAATGGAGAAATAAGCTGTTTGTTTTCAGGGGATTAAAAAAAAAAATGTTTTCCTCGAGTTAGATATTTGACAACATTTCAGCTGAAAGCATGACAGGAGATGTATTTTCCTGCTGATTCAAACACATCAGTTGAAAACTGGAGATGCTTTAATAAACTGGTTCCCACCCACCTCTCTCTCAAGAAAAAGAGAACTCAAAGAACTGCAGAAGCAAAAGTGAATCTGCCATGATCACTTGGTTTTGTAATATTCAGTATTTAGAAAGCCAGCATAAGAATGGGACTAAAGAGGGAAAAGTGCATGATGATTCCTGAATGACACGCTGAATTTTTTTGGAAGTGCCATCTGTCGCTTGTTTGGAGTTGACAAATAATTTTGAAAACATTCTCTGATGTATTACAAAATATCTGTAGCATTGTTCAGGATGGAACAGCACTTTAAAATGTTCCCCAAGAAATACACACAAATTTGAATGCTGTTTTTATAGCAATGTCCCACTTTGGCAGCTGTTTCATACCTTTCCTTCATTTATTGCATAAAGAGGCAGAGAGAAGTTTTGAGGATATCTTTTATATTCATTAAGAACAGCTATTTAATATTTATAAAAGTATATGGAGAGATAAATATTTAACGAAAAGCTTCAAACAGGCATGTAATTTAAAAGACAGATTTTAGTTGATCAGGGAAAAAGGCCGTATGACACTAATATTTCCATAAAGAAAGGAAACTGCAAAGTAGAGAAACACATTAAAAAAAAAAAGCAATCTTAGAATTAATCTGAAAAACTGAATCTCTAATATGTACTTTTCATATTAAAAGATTTTAAAAAATAGATAGTTTGTCAAAATGCAGACTCCCTAAGACGGCACTGTTAAAAACCCTGTAATTATACATTTGTTTTTTGAAAACAACCATTTGATTGAGACATTTTCCTAATTCTGAGATTACCTTTCTTTTCTCTACGCCTTGAGACTGAACAGGGCTGTAAGGAGAGCATCTGGCAGGGAGGAATCAGCAGAGGGACAGAACAGATGTGGTGACATCTAGCAACACCTCTCTGAAGTGCAGCCCAGCAGGCTGCTGGGTTCAAATCCCCATTTCCACCCACTGCCCCAGGAGCTCAGCCCAGCCCCTGCCCCGAATGGCTCTGAAGCTCTGGGTACTCACAGAAAGGCTGGTGGTGTTTGGAACATACTGATCCTGCTCCCCCAGCAGAACATCAATCACAGGGTGCCTCCCATTTTTTATGATTATTTCGCGACGATTGTCTTGCACAGTTGGTCTGCAAAAGAGGAAAGGTATCAGAGGGAAGGGATCAATCTCAGTGTTCTTTGTAACTGAATATGTGAAACTGCTGTGACTGAAGCCTGCAGGACTGTCACCTGTGACGTAAGGCTTTGTGGAAAAAAAATACGAATTATAAAAATTAATTACTGCCATCAAGTATTTCTAAGGAAAATATTTTCTAAAGAATACTTTCTCTGAGGAAAATAAAGCCACAGAATTTTAAGACTGGAAATCAACTATCACTTTGGGTCAGCTTCAAAGGGAAGATGTGGGGAGTGAGATTTTTCTTGGGCTGAAGAACGATAATGTGATTTAAAAGGAAAATGGAAATAAAATAAATGACATCTTACAAACTCAAAGCACTGGGGAAAGAGGCATAAACTGATAATGGTGGGGGGGTTTAGCACAAAGGTAATTCCAACAGCTGTACAGCTCAGATTACAGCAGTCTACGGACGGCGTTAGGCCTCATACCACCTCTTCAACAGCACCCTCTGCAATGAAATTCACTGAAAATCTGCAGAGTGACACTCAAGCAGCAGACGGTGACAACTGATAATGGTGGGGGGGTTTAGCACAAAGGTAATTCCAACAGCTGTACAGCTCAGATTACAGCAGTCTACGGACGGCGTTAGGCCTCATAACACCTCTTCAACAGCACCCTTCTGCAATGAAATTCACTGAGAATCAGCAGAGTGACACTCAAACAGCCCCGGAGTGCCCACAGCATCACCTGCAGCCCCACCTGGCTGCCCGAGAGCCCTGCTGAGCTGTGTGTGCCGAGCAGCACTCTGCACCAGGGGCTCCCCCCTGCCCAGCACCTCTGCCCTGACCCTGCCTCGGGCAGGGCCGCAGGAAACAGTCCTCACAAACCAAAACATTCCTCCAAAACAACACCACAGTCCGGGCTTTTCCCTCAGCAGCCCTCCAGGATTAATTATTGACACCTTCCCTGCAGCTGAGGTTGCATTGAGAAGTCTGCTTCCAACTAGTTTATAAGCCCTGAGCCACTCTGAAATGCAGTGAATTATTTACATTCTGCACAGTGAATTAATCAGACTTCAGTTTGTTTTCTCATCTGAGTACACCGACATAAGTGAGCAATTATTTTCAAAGAGATTTGGATAGAGAGGCACACAAGATCCCAAGAGCTCAGAAGTGATCAATATTATCTTTTAATGATGTATCAAAGCAGAGGTATTTGCAAGTGGATTTCTCTTCATCCCCCTACCCGTGTGTGGGTCTGGGGCAGAAGCAGCAGCTCAGCTCATCAGCCCTTACACGTGAGCCCAGCTGAGGCATCACCAGGGCTGGAGCTAATATTTACTATTAATTACCTGGGACACACCTTTCAAACACACCTCAGACACCCTAGACTCTAAGGTGTTAGAAAGATATCATAAACTCAGACTTGTCTGGGAATAAAAAACAGTAATTTTTAAAAGAAAGACATAAAAAAGGTCCAGCATTTATCTAAGTGTAAGTAAGATATAATCTACTGGTCTCAGGTCAAACAACAAACATTAGGATGGCAAATTGGAACTGCAATGTTTACAGATCTGCACTAAGGCCAGAAGTGTTGCTCTGCAACATCAGATTAAGTTGAAACTACTGTAAACATTTTTAATAGTGATTTTTATCACGGCACACATATTAAAGCATAATTTATTTTAAGTCCACTCTTATAATTCCGTATACAATCCGACGTAAAAATTAAAAATTAAACATTGATTACCTGCAGTAGTCTCCTTGCTTGGCCACCTGGGCCAATGAGAACAGGCAGTCCACAGTTGCTAGGTGACAAATGGCTTTAGACACGGGGTGATAATGTTCACTGAAACGGCTGCATCAAAACAGGGAAAAGTTACACAAAAGCAGCAAAAGAAATAATTCTGCACAAATACAAAGGGATTGTCAAAATGCACCCCATGCAAGCTCCTCACAGGGCTCCTGTGCTCTTTAAATCACCTTGAACCCAAATCTCCCAGCGGTGTATCAGACAGAACATGAGGACCTCAATCAAGGTGGACTTCACCTCCCAGTCTAACAGTGAATTATTTTTAAAGCACAGAAAATCAGGCAAAATTAAATTCATTAGATAGCTCATAAAGGGTCAGCAGTTGATGCCTGTTGCCTGAATGAGGTGTACAAAAATGCCACAATTTATCAGAATTTATACAGAATACCAGCAGCAGAATCCAGCTGTTGGTTCAGCCTCAACTGTAAATTACAGTGAAAGAAGAACCAAAGTAAGATTGTCTGAACAAAGGAGTTGTCTAAAATTTAATCAATTATGTATCTACAACAGAAAATTCAAGAATTCATTTTCAATTAATGGTGCTGCTTTCCCAGTACAATGAGGACATTATCAGGAGAACAGAGTTTTCAGTGGAGTTCATTCTCTTACTCCTCTGGAATTTCTTTTTTCCTCTCTCCTAGTCTCAAAGCTACAATATAGAATATGAAACCAGCAGGGGAGCAAAATTTAATAAACCAAGACATAAATGAATGGAGGGCTGGGAAAGAAGAGCACTTTCCCACACACAGGTCTTTCCTTTTTGTCTGCTGCTCTCCTGCAACACTCCTGAGAACAGACAAGTGAACATGGAGACAACACTTTTATAGTACTGCTAAGGAAACACAACTGGAGAAGTGTCAATTGGAATGTCTTTCCAGTTTCTACTCAATTTTCAGAATTTCTGGGTTCCTAATGGGAGGCAAATCCAGTGAGACAACTTGAGCAGGGACTTGTTAAGGTCTTGCAAACTAAAACTATCACTGCATGACAAGAGGAGCAATTTCAGCAGTTCTGCAATTCATACAAGTACAAAATAACAGATAATCAGGCAGCTGAAAAATTAAAGGCGTTCAGAAGTTCAGGAAGTATTTTTTAAACTCCCATTTTGAGGATCCTTTGGCTAAACAGGCAAATAACCCCACTAAAAACTCTGATCTCAGACAAACACATGGGCCAGATGTGAGGGACAACAAAACTCCCACCACTTTCTAACAAAATCTCATGGTCAGGGTGGAATACTAAATATAAACAGTAATAAAACTGCTGCATAATATTAATAAGTAATATAATAAAACCAATGAAATCCACTAGGTTCAGTTTCTGTTGTGATAAGGCACGAAATGATGACACAGACACTGCTGCTCTCGAGGGGAACAAAAAAGAAGAGCTTTATTTTCTGACTCCAACATTTATAGTTTTCCAAAGGTGACAGTGGATTGGAGGGTGACAGTGCCCCCTCTCCAATGCCACTGGACAGACCAAGGGTCCATCAATTCTCTCCACCTCCATGAAAGAATGCAAAACATAGGTTATTTACAGAACTGTGTGTGAGAAAGTTTGTTGAAAGAATGCAAACATCAGAAGGCTTAACAAAGTCTTACAAAATCAGAGCGACAAGTTTCACTCAGAGTCAGCTGTACTTTCAGATCGTTAATGCTGTGATATTATTTTTCAGAGTTTGGGAAACACCTTGTATACTTAATAGTGTGTTTTCACCAGAATTTTAAAAGGTAGAGACATCACTGCTGGTCTCAGGACTGGGGCTCAGAGGTCTTGCCCCCAAATGTTTTAAAAGGAAGAGCAGCATTTCAGCTGACCACCAGCCAAGCTGCTGTGGGCAATTATTCACGCCTTTATTTAGGAAACAAGTGTTTTCCTGCGGCCCTGCTGCTCGTGCTGTCTCACAGGGCAGGGCACAGGGGTGGAAGCACTCACTCCAGGAAGCACAGCCACTCAGCACTGCAGAGGAGGGCGAGCTGCTCGCGGAGCTGCTGCAGGGCTCGGTAGCTCTCTGTGACCAGCGGCGAGTGGAAGCGGCTGACGGCTTTGGTGCTGCACGGAGAGAGAGAGACACAGAGAGGGCTGCCTGGGATCAAGCTCACCAAGCAGGCAGCTGCACCACCCACACCCAAAACTGGACTCATTCTCCTCATCTCCTCCAGCCCTGTGTGCTGAAGGGAAGCTCTGCTGTTGGTGGCAGTGATGTCTGGGACGCCCTGCACCACCCAGGGCACACAGCCACACACACACACCAACAGATTCACTGCCAAGAGGAGAACTCCATCATAAGCCCGAAATAATCGTGGTTTATACAGATTGTCTTGATGGTTTTCACTGGAGATACTTGCTGTTTATTAATGTGTTTTCGTAAGGACTCAGTTTGGCACATCCAGGCATCCTTCTACAGAATCCAGATTAGCTGCAATTTGTTCACCGTGTTAATTCTGTCTGATCTGTGCACTTCTCAGTGTTAAAAGAAGTTTAATTAAAAGAGAACTGAGTGTTAATTCTTGCATAACTGAATAGAGCATCACAGCAGAGTTCAACTTAGGGAGAGATGCTCGCACATTACACTGTGGGGCTTGTAGAGAATTCAGCATTTATGTGGACATTGTAACTTTCAGGTATTCAAACCATTCAAATCATAAATCAAATGACTGAAAAGAAAAAAGCCAACTACATAAATCAGTACATCTCTGTTTCACCTGCTGGAAAATTATCCAAAATCAAGCTTATGTTAGACCAAGTACCAAAGCAAGAAGAACTGGTCTGAATGAGCAAATAAAATGATATTTTAAATGCACTGAATTTACCAAGATGCATAAGCAGATGTTTGCCCAGCTACTTTAATCTTTCTGAATAAAACAATAGCAATCAAAACTGGATGAAGGATTTGCATGTGCAAACTACAAAACTACAAGCACAACTGAATCAAAGGCCATAGATCTGACACCAGTACAGGCACCTTGAAGAACTGAATGAGTAATTCTGCTTTGAGGATGCACTGTGTAAAAGAACAGATGTTGTAACAAATCAATTCTTCTCAGCTTTGTTTGGTGGTTTGGTTTGTTTTTTTTTTAAGCAAGAGATTTACAGTTTGGTTGCATTTTCAGCTTAAAAAGCCCCCAATAAACCTTACCATGGGAAAATGAGAATGTGTATGTAATGAATTGTAATACCAAAACACCTCGTTTTTTCCTCTAAATTAAAACAGAACCAAACTTCAAAGACATTTTACATACCTGCTAACCATAACCCAGTCAGATGGCACAGATGATTTATGGGAATTCTTGACTTCTATCAAAAACTGAAATAACAGAAACATCATGTCACACACCATGGGAAGACCAGAGAATCGGAATCATCTGCAAGCACCAGAGGAAAACCAGGCTCAGCCTGCAGAGAAGGAGCAGCCCAGAAGGGAATGCTCTTTTTTTCCCCAGAAGAAGCTGGGGTTATGACACACACACGACCCTCCTGCACCTGCAGAACTTGGCTGCAGGTTGGAGCGAGCTCGGGGTCACGCGGGGAGAAGCAGCAGCAGTGCCAGGGCGCACTGAGATCTGCGTGACGCGCTCGTTTCACTTGATTCATGTCAGCTATCTCTGCAACAACAGCCCGAGGTCCTGGGTGTCAGAGAGTGGAGGCAGTCTCACGTCACAGAATTCAGCTGGAAAACAGATTTCCTGCAGAGATTAGGTTAACACAGAGCCTGACCACATTTACAAGACCCACGTCTGGCAAAATTTCTCCATTGTAGATAATGGGATTTAGATAGAAACTTCCAGAGGAGCCAGCAGTCATCCCCAAGAACAAACAGGGATAACAATCCTAACACAGGAATAGAGCAAGGACAGGGTGCACTAATTCTTCCTTCACCCACAGCACTTCCAAGGTATTTCTCTGTTGTGAAGGAGCATTTGAATTTCACATCTATCAGGGTGCTACAAGAACACAGGAAGAATAAAACATACAGATCTGAGGAAGAAAGAGCTCAAATCCAATGAATTCCTTTTCTAGTCCTGCGTTCTATTCCTCCAATACAACTTTATTTCCATTACTTCCATTCCTCTGACATCTTCCTTTTCCTCACTGACCATATTCTCTGACCCCTCTCTGCTGCCTCTTTTGGTGTCTGCTGAACACTCTCACCAGATGTCATCAAGTAAGAGCTATTCCCAGCCTCTGCAGCTCCTTTCATCAAGGCATATCTCTGTCTGCAGAGGTTTCTGCCCTGCTGCAAAGGCCTCCTCCCTCAAATGTGAGCAGGGACTGCTGCCTCAGGAACCACTTTTCAGGACCTGCTCAGATGCTCTCCTCCCTTTGATCAGTTCCTCTCTTTTCCTGTACTTCACAAAGATGGCAGCTATTAACCCAGCCTCCCTGAGAGAGACCTTTCAGATCCTGCTCTCCCCTGCCTCAGACAAAATTCAAACACACTTTTCCACTTTTCCTTTGGATTTCAGCCTCTGTGCTGACAGCCCACCCAACTCCTGGGCCGTGTGTTTCCTGTTCTCAGCTTCACCCTCAACAGGAACATCCACCTTCAGCTCTTTATCAAAGGCTGCTCTCTCTAATTCATCCCTTCCTCATTTTCAGCAGTGTCTGTTTCCTTCCTCCTGTGTCTTTTGGATCTTTCTCAGCTTCCAAAGTGCCCCACAGGCAAATTCCAGCCCCTTCCCTCCCTGTCCTCACCCACTCCTCTCCTCTGCTCACAACTCTCACTCTGTTTCCTAACTCCTTCCTTTCCCCAGTTTTCTGTTTCAGAGTTTTTCCCAGCTTCCTCCTCTCAGTTCCAGAGGACAACGCTGGCAGTGCCACCTGACTGCTCCTTTCAGTTTCCCCACAAACGTGGCAGGGCCTGCTGTCTCTGTTTTTCACCACAGAGCCTCTCAGCTCGCTGGATCACATCCTGCCCACACTTGTGCAGCATCCACGAGCAAAAGTTCCAGTCCAGAACACCATTTCCGAGAATTGGAACTAAAACAACACTTATCACTCTTTAATACTGTTCCCTCTTCTCTCCCATCTTTCAAATTACAGTCTGACTCAGTACTCAGAAATCCTTTCACCATTCTTCAAATTAACCAAATGCTGTGCTTCCTGGTTCTCTGAGAGTATTCCAGTACTTAATAGCCATACAATTAACCTTGGAAGTATGTGTTTTTACACAGACAGAAAAGCAAAGCATTACTGAACCAAATTCAACTGCACTAATGTGCTCCTATTATTTAAGTCACTGAAGTGATTGACTTAACAAATAAAGGAGTCACACGGCAAGAAAGCTGCTCTTCAAAGTTGTACAAAAGATTGTAGTCAAATGCCCTCATGAAGCACCACACTCAGTGAATAGAGCTCCAGCTAGGTCCCGCTTTTAAGCTATTTTCTAGGCAAGGATGGGTACAGTCATACATAATAAACCCCACAGTACCTCTTGACCCGAAACTGCAACATACTCTGCAGAAGGGTTCTTAATCTGTTTACGAATATCCGGCAGATGCAAGTGGATTTTGGAAAGCACATCCTGGATCTCCTCCTTTTTCTTTCGGATGGCAGGGAAGTCCGTCAGGTCCTTGAACAACTGGGTTTTGTCTCCAGTCCTATCCGTAAGAAATGCAAGGTAAAACAAAGGCAAAAAGAGAGAGACAGACCTCAGTTCTACCAGCTGCATCCTTGCTGTGCTGTTTTTATTTGTTGGAACACGACTCCCCTCTGAGTACAGATTTTGAGGTGCTGGGTCATAGCACAGCCCACGTGCTCACGACAGGAGCAGAAAGGCACTTTGTATACAGAGCACCCCAAGTGCTGACAACACCTGCACCGCAGTTACAGGTGAAGCCTCAGGTGATTTCTCCATGCTGTGAACACGGATTTTCAACACATTTAGAATCTGGCCAGATTTGGGCATTTTTTTGTAAGGATTGCATGGAAACATCCCCCTCTCAAGGCCCTCATCGAAGCAGAATGCCATCAGTGCTTTCCCAGAGCAGCTTCCTTCTTTTGTCCAGAAAAGATTACCCAGAATACTTGTAAGCACATGCAAAACAATGCCCTTTTCTAGTTTCAGTGCCAGAAAAAATGACAGAACTGTTTTGGCAGCAGTAGCTCAGGCCAGGATTCAAACCTGAAACAAGCAATGCCATTCAAATGGTTAAAACTGAACTAGCAATTAAAAATACAGCTGTCAACAAAAACAACAAAAAATTTAACTTACCCTAATATCAGGCAAACAATAGAAAAGCACTATGATCAGCCCTAAGTTAATTGCAATATAACTTTGCATTTTAGAGCCAATACAGAACTCTGCAAGTTAATTATATAATTACCTTGAAAACTAATATGTGGAGAGCAAGTAATTAGCCAGCTGAAAGTATTACAACATGGAAGTAATAACGAAATCTAATATTCTACTTACTCCACTGCCCCTTGGCCTGCAAATGGAGCTGCAGCTGGAGCCAGTGGCAAGGCAGGTAGCACAGAGCTGAGCTTTGGCTGTGCACTCCTTCCTCGTTGGGATTACATAAGTGACAGTGAGGATGCCATTTTAAAGTACAATTCTAATTTTTAGAAACGATTTCGTGCTAATTGGACTGGTTTCCATGGGAATGCAAGGCAAAAAAAAAAAAAAAGATCCCTAGTAGCCAGCAGCTGATTTTGAAGACTGTCACTGCTATGTGATGCCTACAAAAAATTGTAACGTTGACAGTTTCAAAAAACACAAATCCCAAAATCTCAACCACCCTGCTAAAAAAAACCAAAACCTGGAGAAAGGGATGCTTTCCAGAACAATTACAGGATTTTATCCATACCTCATAACAAAAATAACACGGGATGCAGTCTCTGCACAAGTGTGTGTGTGCATGGAAGGATGTGGGCAGAAGCCAAGATTTTGATGAAACAAATGTTTCTGAGTGAAAATAATACCACCATTACATTTACATTTGAGATATATAAAGGCCAGAAAGTAAGTTGGCTTAATCATTCTGAATAAATGTAAATACAATATACCCATTCTACAGATCATTTATATCTTGTATACTATTCCAGCCATTGTTAGTACAGTGACAGAAGAAAACACCCCATGTTTTGAAACTACCTACACTAAATCTGGTATAATTTAGATTGGTATAATTTAGATACAGTCTGTTTTGGCACAAACTGTCACAACTATAATTGGGCAGCAGGCATCAGCAGAAATCCCACCTTGCCAATGGGCAGAGGAAATCCTTCTGCCCCTCTCAACTTCTAAATTTATACACCTTGGGTCCACCTCTAAATCAGAAGCAAATAAATTAAAGGTCTAGGCTTTGTTTCTTAGATTTATTTTTCAATCTGAGTTTGGAAAAGATAAAAAATGTTTTATAAATGAAGTGGATTTTTGTTTTTTTTGGTCTGTTCTGAATGTAAAAGTTAAGACTATGCTGCCCCCATATAAAAACAACACACTAAACTTTCTGCCACAACCTCAGCAAAGAATCCAGGGATAACAGGGGAGAGCAGTGCTTCAGAACAAACAGTACACAGCAAATTATTAAGAGATATTCTCCAATATAATGTGTAATAATTCCAACCTAGCATCTTCTTCCTCTGTCTTTTTTTCTTCATGGACCAACAGTGGACACAATTAAGACAAAAAAGGGCAGACAGCTTTGATGAATTCTCACAAAAACAGTGGAAGGCATATTGCTTACAGCAGAGCTGTCCCTCTGCTGAAGGTCAAGGGCTTTGATGAATTCTCACAAAAACAGTGGAAGGCATATCGCTGACAGCAGAGCTGCCCCTCTGCTGAAGGTCAAGTCTCTCTTCAAAAGGAATAGCTTCTCTTAAAAAAAAATTAATTAGAAAGCTGTTGAACCAATTAACGTAATGAGAAACATATTTTCCTGTAAATTCATCACCCAAAACAGGTGAGAAACTTCAAAAATATCGTTCAGCTTAAGGTAGACATTCACTAGGCAAAATACTGCCTCTCCTAGTTTAACTTTTAAAAAGGAATGTAAGCCATAGGTAACAACAACCTCTGCTTTAAATAACAGGAACTGTGCCCACATAAATATGAAACAAAATTACAAAACTGAGGTGCATTAAACCAAGAGGCACAATTTGCACAACTGACCACATTTGCTCAGAAGGGCTATGAGGCACAGAAGAATCATGTACTTTCTCTACTTACTTGGCTGCTTCTTCATTAAGGATCTTTAAATACAGTTTTACTGGAGAGAGAAGGTCTGGGATTTCCAGCAGTGCATTTTTTAACAGAGGAGACCTCACATGGGATTGTATGACTGGGACAAAAGCTTGAATTTCCACGTCCAGACGAGACAGGGTGCTGACTATCAAGAAGAACTCCTGGGTAGAGCACTGAGAAAGGAAGGAACATCTGAATCACTACAATCCATTACATTTGCACTAACGGGTTCCTCTGCTGTTCCAAAATGTGACAGCGTGCAAATAAAATGCATGGACAGTAACAGAGCTGCACCATCTTGCCCCACTAAATTAGGGGGGTTAATTAACCACACCAGTTGTCCCCACACTTGTCCTCAGGATTTTGCCAAGAGCTGATCTCCAGTGCTCCTGTTGCTGGGGGCAGATGTGCACACAAAAGCAGGAAAAGGGGCAATAAGGTGCAAAAAAAGGCAGGTTGGGTGATGTCAGGAGCACCACACCTTGTCCACATTGCCCTGTGCACCCCAGGGCAGGGCTGGAAAGGCAAGGCCAGGCACACACGGGGAGAGACTGGGAACACAGGGAGGAGAAGGAAAAAACACAGATGTCGGGGTCCGCTGTTGTGTGTCTCTGCCCCGACACGGGGACAGTGGTTCTGGGCGGCCGCGATTGCGAAGGATGAGTCTGCCCTCTCAGATTTTCGGTCTTCAGTTCTGTTTATTATCTCTTATCTACAAAGTTTTCTCTCTGCCCAGCCGAGGCCCGCTCAGCAGGACAGTCGAGTGCACTCTCCCCCGCCCACAGGGCGGCTGTGTCTTTTATAGTAAAAATTACGTGTGCCATATTTACCTTTATTTCCCAATACTATTCACCCTTATAGACAAGTGTACCTTCCCCCTGAACCAATCCCCAAGTGCCAACATCACCACACAAAATGGAAGACATGAAGAAGGAAGAAGAACACAGGACCACGCCCTGAATCCTCCATCTTGCCTTCATGACCCCCCTGTACCTATTTTTCTAAAATTTATATTTCCCTCCATAAATGTACCATTCACACCCAAGAAGCTCTCATTTCCTCCTTCACAGGTTCTTCTCCTTTTGATGGATCGAAATCCAACCACCAAACCCTTTTGGCAGCATTCCAGGGTTTGCGAGCCCCCCAGGGGCTCCCCTGGTGTCTCTGCACATCCACAGTGATGTGCTGAGATCCCACACACAGAGAAAGGGAAAACTGCTGAAAGTGCTTGGACAGCTTGGGCTCCGCCAGCCCTGCCTGGGGGCACAGGAGACACAGCAGCCCACTCCTCATCCTCTCCTCAGCACAAGGGAAGGCAGCCAGCCAGGGCATCCTCTGCCTGCAGCTTCTCCAGAAGGGAACACGCCAGGACCAAGCACACACACAGCCCTGCCCGAGCCTGCTTTGGGGCTCTCCAGGGCAGGAGCACGCTGCCTCCTTACAGCAGCTCCTCAGCTGAGGCAGCAGCTGCAGAAGAGACCCTCCTGTGCCCCCTGAACCACCCGTGCTCTGCCCGGGGGTGCTGGATGCTCCCCGGTGCCAGCACAGCCTGTCACCTTCATCTCCTGCTCAGGAAGGGCTTTTTGGGCACTGCCCAGCCCTCCTGCACACTGCCAGTGCCCCCCAGGCATGCTGGCTCTGCCATGCTCCCTGCAGCGCTGCCTGTGCATGTGTGCTGCACCTCAGCTGCACAGCACGGTGCGAAAAGCGCCAATCACTTGGTTTTTTTAAATTTTAAAAATTTAATGTCATATAATCAGAATAATAAAGTTTGAACAGTTGAGGTTAGGACAATGTGAGACAATAAAAACAAAGAGTTACAGACGTCTGGGTGCCTTTTTCTGGGCAACACAAGCCCGAAAAAGGACCCCCATTAACAGAGGATTAACCCTTAAAAAACCAGCCTCTGGCATATTCATACATCCCATACATGATGTATAAATTCCATTCAAACACAGGATTCTGTCTGGTCACTGTCAGCTTTTTCCTCTTAATCCTCATGCCGTCTTACTGTCTGAGGTGGGAAGAAGTTAATTTTCTGCTGATAAGGGAGCAATAAATTCCCTTTCTCTAAAAGATTTAGGTGTCCTGTGGCTGCTGTCTGGTGCGAGTCCTTTCTTAAAAAAATATCTTACATAGCATAGTTCTGTTTTAACATTCTGTTATAACCTAAACCAGTATTTAATAGTTAATTTAATACTTAAGAAAATTAATACAGCATAACTTTCTAACATAACACATACAATATTCATTGTAATCCTTGCGAAAAGCCAATCACAAAATACACATTTTTCACAACGGGCACACCAGGGCTCACAAACCCTGCTGAATTCACTCACCCTCCTAGGACATTCTGGCCTCACACAGCTGGAAAAAGGGTGACCATAAATAATTAGGCTGGTATTTTTTCCTGTTTTACTGATCTGTGGGAACATTCCTCCTTCAGCCTTCTAAAATTCTCCCATCAGTCAACAAACAACGCTGAAAGAAAACCAGTTTATTTTCCTCACCTGAGGATGCAAGGAAGGCAGGATGTCTGCCAATATTCTTTGTCTGCCACATCCTTCTGTTCCAACTTTTTTTTTTCTCTTCTACCACAGCAATCTAGAATTTAATTTCTGGGCAGGACTGCATGGTGACCAGCACAACACTGCTCACAGAAGAGGCAGTGAATCACTATTTCATAGAACACATCTACATTTTTATTTTGTCATCCGTTGTCTTTTAATTTCTCCCCAGAAGGAATTTTTTCTTTTTTCCTTCTCACACTGAAATGCAAGAATTAAGGCAATTCTCTCATTTATTACACTGCAGTTATTCCCAAGGAATAACTGTACCCAAATGCAGAACCAAGTATTAGCCAAAATGCAATTTAACCACAGTTAGGAATTCAGGAGGGCTACAGACACTGTGCCCTGAATGTTCCTGGAAAACCTAAGCTCATCTATTTTACAGAACCACAGAGTTCTGTGGGACAGAACCTATTAGCAGGTTTCCCTGCAAATACTCCAGTTTTTCTGTTGTTATTTTCTTTTTGCCTGCTCTCAGGCCTATACATTCCAAGATACTGTGTGCTTACCACTAACCCAAAAATGCAACAATGATCATAATGTAAAAGTGCTACCAGACAGCACAATTTTCCTTTCCACTGAATTAATCCAAGTATCTCCAGTTTTATTCCTTTGTATTACACTAACTGCACTGTTTCATTACTGTTAACACCCTTAAAATACCTCTAAGCCTTCTGTTCTCCTTTAATCATCAATTTAACCAAAAAAAAAAAAAAAAAAAAAAAAAAAAAAAAATTAAAAAAAAAAAAAAAAAAAAAAAAAAAAAAAAAAAAGGGTCTTTTAGTCTTGCTTCAGAAACAATCCATTATTCTGCCTCATGAAAACTTTGGGTTTCCTCTGCACTGGCTGCAATTTATCATCATCTTTCTGATAATCTGGAACTTACTGCTTCTATCTTGCAACAAAATTTAACAAAACAACAAAGGAGTAAATATGCCAACAGTGTCTGAAGTCAGAGCACAGAGGAAAGGCCAGGAACTGTAAACAAATGACAAATCCCAGCCTGGACTCCAAGTCAAATAAACCACAGAGCCCTGAGGATGAGGATGAGGGATGCAATCCTGCCAGGCTTCTCGGAGTGCCCAGGAGGCAGCAGGGTGACCCACAGCACAGGAGAATGAGCAAACGTGCACCCCAGAAATGCACCAGCTCCTCGGGGGACTTCATCAGCGTGGGGGGCTTCAATTGTTCTTTTTCTACAGAAGGAAAAACAGGGAAAACACCTGCAGGAGGGTGGGAAAGGGAGGTGCTGGTGGGGGCAGGTGGGAACACCTGGCTGAGGTGTTTGCAAGGCTGGTGAGGCTGCACTAGGAGGGGAAAGCTGCATTTCAGGGCACCTAAAACAAGCCCTGCAGTTACCAGGTCTGTCAGGAGATGGTTAATAGACATTCCTAAGTTCCTCACAGAGACTCTGATGGCCCACAGGACATGGTAAGAGTCACCCAGAGAGTTAAAACCCGTTTGGTTCTGCGGCTGCAGACCTAAGAGAAAGGGAAATTCACCCTGTTTTACTGCAAGCAGCCTTGCTGAACAGTGTCCCCAAGAATGGGGTGGACACAGCTCTTCTGTGCTTATTCCCTGATCCTGCTCCCCCCTGCTCCATGCCAGTAACACTGCAGGACTTTTTGCATGTAAAATTTAATTCCTCCCCTGCAGAAATGTCTCCCCTCCATTGAGCAAACACATAACTTGGAACAGACTCATCCAAATAACTCTGAAAATCTGGGCTCCATTACAGTGGGACCAATTCCATTCAAATCCTAGGTAACCTCACAAAGATACAGACTGTGTTATAAATTGCAAGCTTTTAAAATACAGTGAAAATTGTTTACATAAAGCAGGATTACCAGTCTTGCATTCACAGAAGATTCCCACAAGCTGATCCAATGCTATTTTTGAAGCCTGCTTTTGAGAGGACAGCAATGACAGCCATAACTTCTCTGGCACTGGAGAAATAACCTCAGAGCTGACAGTGATGCCAAACAACAGTTTCAACCAGCAGTTTATCAAACTGTTCTGAAAATGGATGCAGGAAAGATCACAGAGCTCTGACACCCTCTCAGCAACACTGACAGCAATTCAGCCCAGTTTGCATTACTGGAATTGTTTCCAACAGAGACCCACAGCCAGCAGCCACTAACCACTTTTATCTCCAAGCTGAAAGTCTTTCAAATTTAAACAAATACGGCTGTCTAAATGCAATATACATTTATCACTCATTTCAAATTGTAATTCCTACTTTTATCTCTTTAGCATAGGGAGCAGACTTAGGTTTGGGAGAAATGAGGTATTTAAGATTATTAGGTCCTCTTGTTATGACTTTGTATTAATCAGCTTAACAGGGAGCAGTTTGCTCGAATCACCACTTAGCATTGCAAACTTAAAAATATCTGTGATGAAGACTCTTTAAAAGATTAAAAGTGTAGTATAAGCAAGATGTGCATGATGTTACCATAGCAGGAAAAAAAAAAAAAGTGAAAATTCAAGGTAAATGTAAACCGAAGTCAAAGGATTATGGTATGGGGAAAGTGCATCTAAAATGTATTTACTAATAGTATACAAATAGTAACTATTTTCTTCACTGAAATTTTAACACTTGGCACCCAGCTGAGCTGCACCCTTGTGCTCTGAGGAGGTGTCCCAGAAACAGTGAAATACTCACTGAAAAGAGAATTTATTGCTCCCTTATCAGAAGAAACTAACTTCTTCCCAGCTTGCTCAGCCATGATGCTGTCAGGATTCAGAGGAAGAAGCTGACACTGACCAGACAGAATCCTGTCTTTGAATGGAATTTGTGCATCATGTGTGAGGTGTATGAATATGAAATGGGCTATTGCTTTTAAGGGTTAATCCTCTGTTAAGGGATGTTTTTTTTTGGGCTTATTTTGCCCAGACAGAGGTACCTGGCCTGTGTGTAACTCTTTGTTTTTATTGTCTTGTATTGTCCTAAATCCCAATTGTTCAAATTTTTATTACTCTAATTATATTACTGTTTTTATATCCATTTTATTACCATTAAACTTTTAAAATTTTAAAACCAAGTGACTGGTATTTTTTTCACAGAGGGGAAACACATTTAGACCATGCTGCTGGATTTTTAAACTCAGCTCACTTTGGAATTAAATTAAGCTACGCAGGAAACTCGCGCGGGGATAGCCAGAGCTGTGACACTGCAGAAAATCCAACAAACCCCCAAAGAGTGAAAAGGGCACACAGGCAGCACCTGCCTGCTCCACTCTGCTCAGGTGAGCAGCCAGGCAGGGACAGCACTCCTTCAGAGCCTGAGCCACACCTGAGCAGGTTTTCCTGTTTTCCCACCTGCTCCCAAGGAACTGAGAATGAGAGAGAGCCCGGGGCAGGACAAACTGAAAGGATGCTGCACTACACGTGGTGGCAAGGTTTGATTATTGCTCTCCCTCCTTAGGTAAACAGCTCCCCTTTAATCTGTTTTGTATGTCTCATGGCCAATTGTTATGATAATTCCGTCGGTGACTGTGCTTTAGTCAAAAAGTAATGTTTATTGAGCAAAGGGTACAAATAAGATAAACACTTGTGGGTTGAGCCTGTGTAAATATTTATCTTCTGAAACACACTGGAAACACAGACATGAAAACAGCAAGAAACATCAGGTTGGCCCTGTAGGACACATTTCTGAAAGTGCAAATGGCATGTTTACTCTGTACTGGTTGTAAAACCTGCTCAAACATTGGCCACTGACCCTCTTTTGCCAAGCTCCAAGGCAAGGCTGAGCAGTCTCCACTTGAACTGAGGCAAAAAAAGGAGGGGTCCTGGCATTTTTATTTCCCACTGGTGCCAGAAGGAAATGCCTGTGGTGCAAACTGTGCCGGGTGATTTGGTGATCCTCCTCCGAGCACCACCTCTGCCACCAAGGTGATTCTGACCAGCTCCAGGCACCACTGAGACAAAACTCAGCAAAATTCTCTGTCCCTCAGATTCCCTTGCAGCCAGCTTCTGAGTGCTGCCCAGAAGTGTTCATCCCTTCCATCTGCAGCCTCCTTTCTTCTCCCAGAGAGCAGCGAGGCCCCTCTGCAGTGGAGAGCATCTCTGCCTGGCGAGGTGTCAAGTGCTGCACCTGCACAAACTGAGAGCAGCTCCCCTCTCCATGGCAACTGCAGCACTGCTCTTGCCTCCTTAACCACTCCCTCAGTCCTTTTTCCAGGCTGGGACAAAACCACAGCTGAACTGTGATCCCCAAGGTAATACCTAATTCCCACTAAAAATGCTGCTCTAATTCCAGAGTGGTTGCGGCTGGGGTAAATCACATACAGGTCTTGGTGGTTTGAGGCAATGGGAACTTGTGATGGGCCAGGTTAGCAATTCCCAGTTTGAATTATGTTATCAGATACAACTTCTTAGCAGGCTTACAAAAACAAAAAACAAAAAAAAATAAAGGGGAATAACTCAGACCAGGAAAACAGACAGTGATGTTCTTGACCACAGAAGTTCCCATCAGGATGCTTTGCCTTGCAGACCATTTTTCTGCCTTCACTTCATTTTCTCCAGAGGTTACTGGTGCACAGGCCTTTGCACAATACAATTCCTGCAGTGGCTGACCTGAATGTAAAACACATTCCAAGGAATGTTTAAAATGACTGAGACACCCCAGCTATCTCTGTTCACTTCAGAGACTCCTTGTACAGCACACCTCCTCAAGTAATGACTTGACTGAAGTACAAAGGGCCTGCAGGATGAAATGCCTGTCACATTCACCTATTTTTCCTGCAGCTGACACTGAACTAACAAGCACATTCCTTCAGCGAAGCCATCAGAGTGTTCCACTCTGAGTCTTGGATCCCTTAATGGAACGAAATGGCACTGAACCTAATTTTGAGCACGTGGGAGATGGACATCTGGAATTAACAGAGCTGGAAAGGGTTCTGTAGTAGGAACTGAAATGGCAACATTCACTGGGGGAAACACAGAAAGATCCAAGAAGCCCAGTTACTCCATGTTCTTGAATACTTATCTGCCTTGCTGGGACCTCTCTTCAGAATCAGCTTCCCAGAGTTTGCTTTTGATTCTTTATTGGAAACAGACCCTGCTCTCTCAGGGACACTGCCATCTCCTCAAAGTCCTACAGGTCTTCAGGGGTTACTCAGTGCTTCAGGTGCTCCCCAGAATGCTCTGCACAGCCCAGGCTTTTTCCAGGGGAAGCAAATCCATCACATTAGGAGTGTGTGCTTAGAGCTTTCCCCCCTCATTTACCCTTTTTAGGGAGTCTGCTGGAGCATTTCTCCTCTCCTGCAGCTTCTTTCCAATATCTGACTCACTAAACACATCTTCATGCTGCAGTGGCTGCTGTTCAGACAATCTGCATTGTCACCTCATCCCAAAAACCACAGGAAAATCCAGGGTCTCTGCATGGCTCCACCTAAAATGAGCTAAAGCTGAGAAAGGCAAGCAGCTCTACAGCAGGGAGGGACATCTGAAGAAATAAGTACCTACAGAAAATAAAGCAAAACCAAACAACCAAAGCAAAACCCCACAGGGCAGCAGCAGAGCAGTTCCAGGACGTTGTGAAATGCAGATATATTCCTAGAAACAGTACTGTGTATGAACCTGAAATTAGTTAAACCATTAAAAAGTGAATTATCTAATTCCTGGGCAGTTGTTTGGACAAAGAAACCCAACAATTTCATTATGTGAATGTGGTATACTTCAGAGGATGGGCAAAGTGGTGCACACTCCCTCTTTTCAAAACCCTCCTTATGGCAGGACCTCTGTATCCATCCCCTGAAACACACAAGCCCTTCCAAGAGCCAAGCACTGCAGGCCTTGAAAAACTGCATAAAAACTGAGTTTCAGCTTTTCAGACACAGGAAAACGTTATGCTGTACCATCCAAAAAATTTCAACTTTGCTCTCATTCTACACACCTATTCCCCTATTGAAAAAAAAACCTGTCAAAACCTCTAAGTAGAGCAGTGAAATAAAAGAATATGAAGTGCTCCACAGGTGCCATTGGCACATTAATCTGCCTCAGCTAAGAACTGTCAGTGTCTCATCTCTCATAAGTGATTCTTATTAAAATGTGGACCTGAGGTCCAAGCCAGGGAGTTTATAAGCAAACCAACATCCACTTGCAAACAGCCAGCAGCAGCCAAGTGGTTCCACCTGCATGTGTGAGCTTAGATAAGCACATGGAATGCAAAGCTTTGGTTTAAAGGCAAACAAGAGCTCGTGGCAGAAGGGTCTGCTGCACCATCCCTCCTCCCTGAATCCAGACACTAAATCAAGAGTACTGCACATGTTTGCCTGTTACCACTGGCAGTCCAAAGCATGTGCTACAGAACCCTACCCAGACACTTCTTCTACCAGCATATCACTGATCACAAACCAAGATTTCACCACATCTGGTTTTTATAAACCCACGTCCCCTTAACATGTCAGCCTCAGTCCTGCTAAGTAGAAAACATGTTTAAACAAACATGCAAACCCAAAGGAAGTACACTAAGACAGAAGGATGCTGTTCAGAAAACAATGAATTAGTGTGATGATTACCTTCTTGTGGAAAACACTGCAGAGGCCTCTCTCCAAATCTGGCAGCTTGCAAAGAAGATTTTGGATCTGACCAAAGACGCTGGATTCTGACAGCAGAATTTCAGACACAGCATCAAGCCGGGCATTTATGTCACTGAAAAAGAAGAAAATCAAGAATTAAAACTTGTGTTTCTCTGAGGGGAACGGGAAGGCAGTGCATCTCTTCCTGTGGCTTGTTTTGGGTTGATTTGTTTCAGTCTTTGACTAATGCCACATCCTCACGAGCCACAGAAGAACTGAGGAATGCAGAGAATCTTGGGATTTCATTCCAAAAAGGCAGGTCCTGGCCATGAGCTGAATCTGCCCTGTCTGTGCTCACAGGACACAGTTCAGTGCCCAGTTCTGCACGTGTTCCTGGGGGCAGAAACACTAAACTCTGAGTATTCCACTCCACACGTACAAACAAGTGCTGGAGGATGGGCAGAGGGTTTGGAGCTCACTCTGCACCCCATGTGCTTTACCCAATTCTCCAGTTTTTTATCTTCACCCCAGCAGGTTGTAGACACCCCTCACCATTCTGCCCCCTTGTCTGACCCTGACCAGTGACTGGTAATTACCTGGATCAGCACTGCTATGGCTTTTCTACCTTTTTTTTTTGATAAAACCTGTAACATTTATCTCACTATTTCAGGACTGAAGTCAAAGAAACATCCTGCTGAAATGAGCAAACACCTTTTTAATGAGAGGAGGTGATTCCACAGTTCTTGGCAGGTTCCTTACAATCATTTCCTTAAAAGCAAAGGGCTGCAGAAATGGACAACTACCACCAAATTTCACCCAAGTTTTTACAGAGTCTCCTCTGTATCCTTCCAGCATATCCATGGGCTGGCTGCAGATTGCAGAAGTAACTCCATTTCTGCTTCCTGTGCAACCAAATTGCCTTCCTGCTGCCTCCTAGGGAAGTACTGAGGCTGGGGGTCAGTGGGTGTACCCAAAGCCCACCCACCCAGGCAGTCCAAGGAGAAATCAGTCCTTTGATGCAGACACTCCCCATCCCAGACAAGTGTGTGCAAAAGCAGCCCAGCCCACGTCCTCAGGGACCAGCAAGATGCTCAGAGCTCAGCCAGCACAGAGGGATGGGGAAGTAAGGATGCAATCCAAATTTTTGGAAGGTTGCCTGCCTTGCCCCTGGCTTTTACTGCAGAGGTTTCAGGCCAGTTGCCAGCGTGGCTGCTCATAAATAGTGTCCATGAGGAAATCAAGGAAATTAGGCACCTCCAGAGGTTGCAGACATTACACCAGTCCAGCAGCCAGAGGCCTCTGGCCCTGAAGACAGCTGAACCTAAGAGTGCTTGAAATTTTATTGCACTTCATGGTGTGCTCTCAGCTAAAGACAGATCTCACAGCTTTCACGTGCCAGGATTGTTGCAGTGCCATCCTGCTTCGTGCCAGGCAGTAACACCAGCTGCTCCCCTGCCACAGACAGCAGCCAGAGCAGCCTTGCTGGGCACACCTGGGGCAGGTGCAGCTGGGTCTCACTGCCAGCCCTGCATGGGACAGATGCTCTGACAGCACCACAGCACCCACCACTCCCCAAGGCTGGGGAAAAGAAAAGGGTTTTCCCTGAGGAGAGCAGGAAGGGCAGACCTGGCAGGCACTGCTGCTGCAGGTGACAAGGACACCACTGCTCCAGCAATGCCAACACACGTTGCAGAAATCTCCCCATCCTGTGGGCAGCCAGGTGCCTTGGAAGCAGCTCCCACTGGCAGCAGGGTCACAGCCACAGAACACACAGTGCCACCAAACAGGGACACCCTGAGGGGTCAGTGTCACCAGCCACCAGCCCATTTTCATGGAGAATTACTGACCACATGAAACCCTGGAACGCTTCTCCTCCACATGAGGGAGTACTGAACTGTGAAATTATACACGTATGTACCTTGCAGAATACAAAAACCTTTATTTTTCATTAGTAAAAAGCACTGTAAGCAGCAGAACTCTTGTTAGTTAATTTAAAGAGGACTACTATTATGTGGCCAACTGGAAACTGGCAGTAATATGTAAAATAGATGCAGATATTTGAAAAACTCCTCCCTCCAAAGCTTAATCTGCACTTTAATCATCCTCACATATGGCTGTCTTAGTGCAGCTCCAGTAATCTAAAACTAAGCATCCATAGTTTTTCTGCTTTAATCCCACCAATAAGAAAGGATCAGGAAAATGGCATTCAGTATCAAGTGACCCATTTTTTTTCCACCTGTAAAGAAAACCTAGTGGGATTCCTATTTCAAAATTCAGAAAGTACAGCTAAGAATTGTCTAAAATACCACATACCCATCAGTAAGGAAGGACTGGGACGAGATACTTAATCCCACCAATAAGAAAGGATCAGGAAAATGGCATTCAGTATCAAGTGACCCATTTTTTTTCCACCTGTAAAGAAAACCTAGTGGGATTCCTATTTCAAAATTCAGAAAGTACAGCTAAGAATTGTCTAAAATACCACATACCCATCAGGAAGGAAGCATAAAAACAGATGATGAATTTCAAAGTACACTTTCAAACGTCAAATATTTAGATATTTAATATATAAATATTTAAATTAACAAACACTTCATCGAGTGCCAATGTGTAAATATATGTATTGCCCCCATCAGTTGCTAAGCCATCCCAGAATGGCTCTGCACTGCAAAGTTTGGGGCTGCCAATCTCTCTATGGCCTGGAAAAGAATTCCACCACCAGAAAACCTGGATCTAACTTTATGCAGAGAGACCCAACAGCCAGTTAAACTGGCTACTGCTTCATGCTGCATTTAGGTGCAATATTAGCCTGTTCTTTCTCATCTGTACAAACCATGTCAGCAATCTGAGCTTTATCCAATTTTCCAAGCAATCTTCTGTGGAATAATGTAACATAATTCAGTTGACTAAAAGCAATACTCTTACTTCTGCCATATCCTCCATCTAAGAATAGCATCATTAATACAATACTAAAATCACTTTTCAGTGTATTTAAACATAACAAAATCTAACTGCAGAATTGTTATTGCAGTCATTTGAAAGAACTACTTGAAGTGAAATAATGAGATACTCCCCTGCATTATTCTGCTGCCAAATAGTGAACAATACAGAAAATCAGAAAATGCGAAGAAGATGTTTGAATCCTGAACTAAAAATTATTTTGACAAAGCAGAAGGCTGCAGACACGAAAGCACTGCACTGAATTAACATCTGAGCAGCCTAAACTGGTTGCTGGTTGCTGGTGTGGTAACAGTGATCTGCTGGTCTCTCCTGCAGCAAAACAAACTTGACATTTTTAGATGTGATAATGTATCTTTACATTTAAAGCAGAGTGAAATTGATAATGTAACTGCTATGTAAGAGCTAAGGACATTTTCATTTATGTAAAGTATTATTTAAATACAAGGTAAATAAATATAAATTTATCAGAAATCTTTTAACCTATGCTAAATGCACACAGTATGAATTCATTCATCATGCTAAGGACATAATTCAAGGACAGTGTATGCAATTAAGATTATTTTATTAAACCCATTCTAGGACAACAGTGATGTGCAGAACTGTCAGTCACAGGAATTCAATCCCTTAAAAAACATAATTAAGAACATGAAACAACAAACATTGCTTTCCATGGACTGTGATATCTAAATCAAAGCCTAACAACCTCCTAAGTGCAGCACTGCAAAGAATGAAAATGTATCATTTACTCACCTAGGTATTATGGGCCTTTTCCTGACCTCTCCTCAGACCAGGGCTGACAAACTAAGACTTTGGATGAGCTGATTAAGGTGAAGACCATGGTAAATGGTACAGAGTGTCCCCTGCTTGAGACCACTCCTTTGATGACAGGCAACTGATGCCACGGAAGCCCTGGTGGAATTACCAGCGTGCAGTCCACAAACTCAGGATGTCCTCCCAAGGAACAAGCAGCCCTGGGGGCCAGGGGGATGAAGCCCCCAGCACCAGCAGAGCCAGCCAAGGCTGCTGAGGCTGGAGCAGGGGCAGGGATGCCCTTTTCCAGGACACACGCCTGCTGGAGAGCTCCAGAGCACAGCAGCGAGGCCAGGGAGCAGCAGGGTCAGCCCCAGGGGACAGCCCTGACCAGAGTGCCTCCAGAAGATGCTTTGCACAGAGAGCCAGGAGCCCCTCTCAAGGCAGGGCATGCCAGCAGGGATGCAGGCAGGGGGGCCCAGGTGTGACAGCCCAGGGCTCAGACATCCCGACAGCTGCACGGCAGCTGGAGACAGCAACATCCGTGACCCCCTCTCTGCCCTTCCTCCTCTCCCTCCTGTCACCCCTCTCTGCCCACTCTGGTCAAACCCACTGCTGTGTGCTCACCCCACTCAGGACTCACAGGCCAACTCCCCTGGCACGTGTGTAATGAAGATTACTAATGAAAATTACTAATTACAAATGAAGATTTGTGACCTTCTGCAGACCCTCCATCTTTCCCTTCACCACGAGCCCCTGCCCATCCCATCCTGGGTGCTCCTTTCCCCTCAAGGCTGGGATGCCACCCTTACCTCTGCCTTTTTGCCAAAGTGCTGGCTGAGCTAGACACTGGCTCAGTTATGGGATGAATTTGTTAAATTTGCTGTGAGCGCTGGAATTTTATCCATTAGCACCGATGACATAAGTACAAACAAGGGTAGTTATAAATAGTGCAGTGAAATTTAAGTGAAACCTAAAAAAATTAAGCATCCTTCTGAATCTGTTCAGTTGTTTTTCAAGTAATTTACTCCCCAAACTCCTGATGTCTCATGGCTCTCCAGAGAGGTCCAACAGGAGAGGACAATCTCCCTGAATGAATCTCAAATACCGAGCAGCAGCACACAAGTACCCTAAACTTTGACTTCACATCTGTTAAAAGAATGTCCAAAATATGCAAATGGCAATCAAACACTTTTGTTTATGTTCATACACAACATATTTCAGCTATTTGTGCCTAAGAAGGGAACAATTAGCTACTTTAGCCAACATGAATGGATGCCTGATTGCTCCATTTATAAGGAATTAGACACAGCAAAGGGACCAAAACACAGCTAAGCAAAAATGAATCAATACATGTGATGATGCTGCAATCTTTTTCTTTCCCACAACAATTTTGAGATCTCAGGCATATGCTGTAACCTGCATTTGTGCATTTTATACTGGCACTGATTCTATAAAATTGTTATTCTTAGGAGGAAAATTTAGCCCTGCCATAGGATCAGTGGATTTTATTCACAAATAACTGCTGGGGGGAAAAAAAAAAATCTAAATCTTCTAATCCTGATCTGGATGAAGATGCTATCAAATGGGAACCAGTTTAACTCCAAAATAAGATGGGACAAGGACATTTAGACAGTTTGCTTTACTCCCCTGATATTTTAATAACAAGAACAAGGACAAAGTCAAACTTGAAAGACTTCCTTTTAGAATTATACTTTGTATATAGAAGTATAAATAAAGCAGCCTTCAATACATTCAAAGTGAGGAAATGTAGAGCAAGACATTATTTCATATTACAAAAGACATGTCATTGCCAATCTCACTGTAAAGGGACCCTCCTCTTCCCAGTTCTACAGTATATATCCTCCAAGCATTAATACATGTTGCATTAGTAATGCCAATTTACACTTCCTTTTATTCAGGAGTAGATAAGGAACTGTCTGTAGTCCTGAACTGTGCAGTTCTGCACTTGCTACATTGCCAGTCCTTCTGAGCTCCTGTGGACAAAGCATATTCAGACTAACAGCAATTATCAATACCATCCCACAAGGCTTTAATACTATAAAAGCATCATCTCATCCAGAACTGGAAGAAACAGGAGACAAAGTGTATTAGATTCACAGGGGAAAATGGAAATCCAGTCTTTGAGAGCTAATTAAATTTTTGGTTTCTCTGAAGCACAAGGCAAAGGTTGACAAGTTTTTGGCAACTGTCTAAACAGATACAATTTTCTCTTTTCTTGAGATTTAAACATCAGCTTTAAAAAAAGATCAGGTTATCTTGGCTACAAATGAATGAAGGCACATAACATGTAACGCCAAAAACCCAACAGAGACGAAAGAATATTAAAGAAATATAATCCAGCACCTGTGGGTCACTCAGTCTGCTTAAACTTCTTCAAACATGAAAACACCCCAACACCTGTAGAGAACACCCCAAAGAGAGAGATTACTGTGCAAACTGGTATGTTCACACCCTTCCAGTTTATCTCACACACATCCCTAAGCTTTTAAAATGTTGCATTAGAAACTCTTCTAATTCCAAGGAGGCACTTTTGCAGCAGAGGCCAACAGCAGCCAGGCTCTCCCCAGTTCCACAGCAAGGTCTCTCCCTCCTCCCTGGCAGCAGGAATCACTTCTCCAGTTTGGAACTCCTTGCACAACTCCAGCCAACCTTGACAAGGCTGTGTGTTTGATATACCCGGAAAACAGAATTCCTAGGAATTGTGCAAGAATCAACAGCTGAGCAAGGCACAGACACAAATTACTGCCCAGCCAGGGGAAGGATGCAGTGTTTATGTGTCTGTTTGTACTGCAGATGGGCACTCAGCACTCCTGACACCTGGGGAAGGGAAAGGCAAAGAAGAGGCAAGGAGGAAAGGAGGGAGGCAGTGAGTAACCATGGACAGTACAGAGACAGGGAAGGACACAATCTGCAGAGGTCAGGCTTCAGACTGGTCATGTGCAGGGCAGTGCCTATACAGGACAAGATCCAAAATAAACAACAAAACAAGAGCCAAAATAAACATTAAAACCAGAGCCAGCTTTGCTCAGCCAGGCCTATGTGGCCTTTATCTTTCTCATCCTCATGTAGGTACTGAAGAAGCAGTGACTTCGACATCAGCCTCAAGGATTCTGAAATTTCCCACTTATTTCCCATTAGGAAAGAAATTATTTGTAACTGTTGCACTGTGATAATTCACTTGTGGGGAATTTTGGAAGGAATTCGAGATGGGATCTTTGAATTGTTTATGATGATGTGGTTTATTTTTCTTATCTTTTACATGGGCAGGAAGGGTGAGTTCAGCTCACATCTTCACCATATGGCTTAAAAGGTCACAAGACCCTTAGTTACAAGACTTTTTAAGGATTTATTGACCAATGAAACACTGCCAACAAGGATATTTATGCTTCTGACCCAATCCTTAAATATTTTGCCTTAGCTTGCTACAGTGCAAGCTTTCTTAGTCAATCATGTTATGATACACAAACCTACAGTGCTGCATTCTAATCTCCTTGTTTACCTCTGTAACTACTTTTATTTTTACTGTATCTTAAACTCTAAAACTCTAAACTTTCCTTTACTTAGCTTACTGTGTGCCTGCTTTAAACCATAAATCCACATTCCAACTTCTAGCACCTGAGTTTGGGAGCCTTTCCCAAAGTCTCAGATCAAATTCTGTGTTTAATTCTAAGCTTTGGCTTCCAGGCCCAAAGTTCTGAGAGTTCCCTGCATTTCAGATTCCAGCAGAGCACACAGCCCTGGATGCTGAGAGCTGCCCTGAGCCCCCTGGCTGCTCTGGTCCCTTTCCTGCTGGAACCTGTTGCCTGAGTGGGGACAGCAGCCTTCCCTCACCCACAAATGCTCCAGGCCACCTTCTCCTTCTCTTCCCCTTGCAGACACCAGGTGAGAAAGGCAATCAATGGAACTCGGATTTCAGAGGTAAGACAACACTTCCATAACCCACAAATACCTAAAAACATCTGCAGAGAAACAACCTTCCTCACTCCTCCTCAAAAGCTCAGTTGCTAGAGACTGATACACTCTTATCTCATTATCTCTGTGTACCCAGGTGAGTAACTGAGGACACTACACACCTCTTGGTTAAACTTTTTTCTGCCATTTCTTTTCTTCCCAAATGTACACATCTTGTCTCTACATGTATTGCATCACTGGTGATTTAAAGAGTGTCTTCAAGTTTGCCCAAATGAGTCTGTACACATTCCATCTTTATTCACCCTAATGTATGGTTTCTTCACAGGAAATTTAGTCATCATCCCAAGTGATTTTCAACTCTAAGGCACAAAGCAGTAATTACACCCTCTCACTTCTTGATACACCTACTCACTGACTGGAAAAGATGCAGTACAGGAGCCTTACTTCCTCTGAGAATGTCACTCCAGGAGGCACAGGTGAATTGCAATTACAGAATGTTCTCTTGAGTGCATTTGTGTGCATTACTGAGAACAATATTGCCAGATGCCTGATGCACTAACTATGTAAAATTACAACTTGAGACTCCGAAAGGGAGAAGCACACAGAGCAAAACAGCTTTTTAAGCTTCAAGTAGGGCTGAGGAGCACCATCACCTCCAGCCAGAGCAGCCTGAAAATGCCAAGCACCACTCTCCAGAAGCAGGAAGGAGCAGAGGGGTAAGACAAGGAAACAAAACCACGAACCCGCGAGGCTGGCTCTGCACTGAGACAAGGGAGAATTTAAACAAAATATATTGGTATATAACAAAGAGGGCCTGCAGTGCTGGGGAAGCAGCTTCTGCCTGCTGTGCTGGGTAGCAGGAGGAGCTCTGTTTCCCTGTGGAAACTTCCCTGAGCTGCTGCCCCACAGGTGTGGTCACTCGGTGTGGCCAGCCCCGGGAGCAGCCCAGCCAGTCCTGCCCAGGGCCATCCTCAGTGCTCTGGCTCCCTCCACTGACAGCTGCACACACACACCCGGCTCCTCTCCAGGGCAGGGAGGGGAATAAACCGATTTATTTACATTTATCCCCGCAAAGAGGCCCTGGAATTCTACCTAAACGCTTTTCGTGACACGACGCCCTGGTGAACTCACATGCTGTTTAGGATGGTTACATCAAAAGCCTCTGGAAGTGGGAAAGATACACAAAAGCTATTATCAGAAGAATTTTTTTTTTAAAAAAGGGCCACTGAAAGTAACTTATTAGAAAAAGGCCAGTAAGAAAATTAAGCAGTGATGCCACAGAAGTACAGTGCTTTGACATACTAGATTTTGGCAAGGAAAGAAAAAATGCTTCTGAAGAAACAGTTGTAAATTACCTGCAACAGCAAGATGCTGAAACACTGGTATATCTCACTATTTAAACCTGTCAAAAAGTAATGGACATTAAAACTGCTTAATTGATGTTCAACAGAAAAACAGAGGGGAAAATACTGTGGGTAACCAAGTCAAAAGATCTCCTGTATGCTACAAGTGCAGGGAATAAAGTGACAACTTCAATGAACTCTACACTGACAACGGTCAGGAAACACATATTCAAATGAATGGATCCAAAAACTCAAACTGTGGGGGGTGCAAATGCAGCCCATGGACTCAGCACTGCTCTTTACCACACATTCAACCACAACACTCAAATCGAGTCTGCCAAGAGAAATCAGAAAAGATGGAGTCCATTTCAAAACTGCCACAAGAGAAAACCAGCAAAATACGGCTAAAAAACCACAACATTTCTAAAGCACTGATAAATCAGGCAGAGGTCAAAATACTGGAGTGGCCAAATAATCATCCCCTTTCAGGATTAATAAAAGGTTACCCTCTCCTGTGCAATACACTGTACAGAGGGATAACAACAGCACCCACAGCTACTTTAGAAGAAATTAAACACATCAGGGATGTAAATACTTGTGAAGCAAGGAAGGCATCCAACATTAATTGCAAGTTTAGGAACAAAACAACCTCCAGTCCCAGGTCATCCTCATTCATTGTCTGAAAAGGGGTGCAGAATTAGAATGGTGCCCACTCTGATTTCTGCAGAGGAATTTCTTGCTTGGCCCAAACCCAGTACTATTTATCTGAGCCCAAGAGTTTAACTCCTGCAAACCTAAATATAACACCCACCACTTGTATTGTGTCATTTGCTGTGCAGATTCTGCCGTGGATCTCAGGTCCCCTGGATAAACAAATTCATTGGGCATACTCAGTATCACAACTGGGACAGAGAGGTTTGCCCAGGATAAGGAACCAGCTCACCTCAGTTTCAGGAGGGGCTGGGTCACCCATTTCTTCAACCTTCGACGTCCAAACGAAGTTTTAGTATGATCCAACACCCAGAGCAGGCTTCCTTTTGTCTTCATGTCAGTCTGAAATAACAAAGATAACTTCATTATTTTTATCAGCTCTGTCAGTTTTGCAGTGGGAGGATCTTCATATTATTCAAAACATTGTGTTTGGCTTTAAGATGCGGCAACTGTACATTCATTATCAAGTTCATTAGTCAACAATGCCTTACATGAAGAACCTCCAGGAGTGGTACAATGCTTAAGTATGTTTTTCCTTTGGCTAGAAAATGGTTTCTAGGAAATGATCAGGACAAATTAAGCAGTTAAAATAAGACTGTGCATAAAGCTCTGAGCAGGAGCACAAAAACAAACCCTACTGCAGACATCACTCAACTGCAGTTGCTGAAGAAATTAAACTCCAGGAAAGTTCTTTTTTAGTCAAAGTGCAGCAAGGTTCCTAACTCATATTAAAAGCTTGTACAGATTAACTTCATTTATGCTTCTGAAAATGTTATCTCCCTTCAGTCTGATCCCATTTAAAATAATTTAAGACTAATGGGTCAGATTTGCAAATCTGATGAACTTCAGTGGGAAAATAAGGTAGACAGCCATGAACACCTCAGTATTTATTAAAAAAATGCTACATTTGTTCTTACCTGATTCTGTAAAATTTCAAGATTTTTCATTGTTGTCCCATTAATTGTCATGTATTCCGTTTCTCTGGACAACTGTTTGAAATTGCTGGGGAGAGGAATTTCAGATGTTGTATCTTAAATTTGGGCATGGGCAGAACACTGAAACACTCTCAGGTTTCTAACATTAGAGAATTCAACAGCTTCACATATAAATTCTTAAAAGTCAAGAAATTAAAATCTCTTCAAATAAAAGAACTGAACACTAGCAACTTCTTTTAACTTTCTGCTAGGAAAATAAAATTTCAGACTCACTTCCCCATTTCCTACACTGACTCTGACAAAGCTCAGAACAAAATCCAGCCCTCGTGTTATATAACCTTTCCCCAGTGAGTGGTTAATTTATTCAGTATACAATTTAGCAATGCCAGGAGTAACAATTAATACTTCAGGAACGGAACAAATTTTTAACTCAACTCATCACCAAAATATTGTATCAAAATACATATTTCTTTTTATTACTACTGCAAATTTAAACAGCCTGCAAGTGCAATTAAGGAGAACAGAAACAGGCGAGATTGAAACTATTTGATTTTGTTTCAACATGAAATAACCATGACCAAAATTACTCGACTTTGTGACACTCCTCAGCAGAACTGGATGAGACGAACCCAAAGGTTGTGCTGCTTTAGAATCACCATTAATAAAATGCTGGTATTAGCTGTGCAATCATATTAGGCCTGACAATCATTTCAGCAGCAGTCAGGACTGTGAAGTGCAATATCTGCACTAAATGCTTCTGACAAATCAAGTCATGATTGTCTGGGTTAATCATCCTGCTGACTGCCCTTTGCACAGAATCTAGGACACTCTTTGCTGTCCTAGACTAAGCAGAACCACTTGCTGGGCAAGATTTAAAGCAGTTCTCCTTGACTTTTTTGACTCACAAAAAGTTTTTCAGTGCATTCAATTTTAAACCCTCTGGAGAAGTACTGGAATGCTCTACCTTTTCCTGTCAGACACACACAGCTGCATTGCTGCTACACTAAAAACAAGAACAGCACCAAAACTTTCAGAAATATGAAATATTCAGAGACTAATCTTATATATTTATGTCATATGCAGGTGCTTGGGCCTGCTACCAAATTTTTTCCTAAATAATGGGTCAAATTAGAAGTATTTTCCACAGAATTGTAAAAAAAGCAGCTTCAACTGAGGGCCCTCAAGAAGTTTAATGATAGCTTGGAAGTACAGCTGACTCAGAACTGTACCCATAGTCACAATTATTCTGCTTTGTGTGCTACTTCAGAAACCAAGAAAGTTGACCAGCAAAAGAAAACACTGGAGGCAAAACCAGCAACACTTTCCAAATTACACAACATTGTAAGCAACAAAACAGTGCTTCTTTTTACTATCCTCAGTCACAACTGCTGATGCTGGCAAAAATTAATTAGGAATGATTTCAGGCTCCCACTCCCTGCATGAAACAACAAATCCCATCTGCTGCTCCAAAAGCACCTTTCTGCACCCAGGACCAGCTGCAGATTCCCAGCCTGCCAGTGATGCTGCCTCTGGTCTCAAAGCCAGCTGGGTGAGAGCCAAGCCCTTCCTCCTGCTCTCCAGAGCCAAGAGGATGCTCCTGGGGCTCCCTGCCACATCAGAGCCTCAGGATTGTGGGGTTTTCTGGTTCTGGATGCTCTCCAGAGCCAAGAGGATGCTCCTGGGGCTCCCTGCCTCAGGATTGTGGGTTTTTCTGGTTCTGGTGGTGCCACACCTCACCTGGCTGTACAGCAGCTAGCACAGGACACACTCTGTTCACAGCAGGGCTGCTCAGCATGGCCTGGAGACAACTCACCCTGCTCCACTGCACAGGGGATTTACTCTTCTTTCACAGTGTATTTACAGTTCTTTCAGATCAGACAAGCTGAAGTTGTTTTCACGGCGTAAATTATGTGTGTCTTACACTACCCAGGTGCTTTCTTTATCTGAGTTACTTCACCCTGCTATTAATCGTGGTAATTGAGAGTTTAGAGTACATGAGTAACAGCCAAGATCAACTGCAGGATTTGCCCAACCAACAATTCCACATGTCACAGCACAGAACATGTTTTGCTTCCACCCACTCATCTTCCTTCAGCTTGGGATCAGAACTTGATAAAAATGTGAAGAAAAAAAAAAAAAACAAAAAACCCAACATTCTTTGTAAGGTATTTGGAGACCAAACGGCAGAAGAAGGTTGTAGGTAACTATTAAGTCAGGGCTGGTTTTGCAGCAAAGGTCCCAGCACAAGCCTGGTGTGAAACACTGATGCGCTGCTGCCAGCCCCCCTTGCACTGCTGACCTCCCAAAAAATCACCCAGACAGGATCAAGAGGCCAAAACTCCTCCTGCAGGTGACACTGTGACCCCAGCTTCAAAGCACAGCCCTGCAACACCCTGAGCACTCCAGCAGCACAAAACCCCAGCAATGGAAACAGCTGGCAAGCCCACAACAGGAGCGTGGCAGGGCAGGGTCAAGTCATCTCTGGGCTTAGAGGAAGGAAAAGAGTAAACAAACAGAAGCTTCCAGGGAGATTTAGGAATCTTACAGGGAATACTCGTGAGAATGAGGTTCCTGCCCACAAAATTACTTTTTCAGAGCAGGACCACAGGATGATGAGTATGAAAAGGTTATTGTTCTGATTCAGGACAGCAAAGCATATCCCCAGGCTTCAGTTATTATGTGCAACCAGAGAAACTGAATCATCTGTGTCATTTTTTCAGTACTTAAGGGGTTTACAAAAAGAGTAGAGCAACTTTCTACACAGGCAGTTAGGACAAGGGGGAACAGCTTTAAACTAAGGTAGGAGAGAATTCGTTTCATGAAGGAATAGTTCCCAGGGCTGGCACAGGGTGCCCAGAGCAGCTGGGGCTGCCCCTGGATCCCTGGCAGTGCCCAAGGCCAGGCTGGACACTGGGGGACAGGGAAAGGTGTCCCTGCCATGGCAGGGTGGCACTGGAGAAACTTGGAAGTCACTTCTGACACCAACCAGCCTGGGATTCTGTGATTTTGCCTCTCCAGAAGCTCGCAGTGGGTGGTGGTGTTAACGTGCTGTGTTCACTATTTTCTCCACAGGAGATAATACATGTAATTTCATACTCGGTGTCTCAGCCTAAGTGAATGCATGTTGTTTAGATCAGGAACTTTCAACTACTTTAATTTTCCAAATCTCTAATGTTTCTTAGTGAAGCTGCAAGGCACCCTGAAAGCAACAGATTTTCTTTGCTCAATTACCTTTAACAAAGCTCCAGGGTCTGTCTTTGAGATCTCTAGTGGTGAATAAACCACTAAATGAATTTACACAGACAAGAAATGCAGGAATCTATAAACGCTTTAAGAAGTAAAAACAAGTCTCTCCATTTTTCAGAAGCACTAGTTCTCTTTAGACTCCATACCAAAGACATTTACCTCTACAGCAGCAAAGGATGTCAAGCCCAAGATTATGTTTTGTGTTTAATTAACCAGGTTTAAACTCATTAGTGAGTATTTCCACAGAGCTAGAACTTTTGATCTGAAACCCTTTTGTTTTGTGTATGATTTTCTGCATTTCTAGAAGTTCATCCATCACTGTTCAAAACTTACAAACTACTGTCTAGAAAGTCTTTGTCCTCCATATCCAACATGCAGGAAAACTTAGAGGTAAAATTGAAATACACCACATCACATTTCCTCAGCAACTGCTATGCCAATGATGATTTTTTCAAACAAAACTGGGTACTCAAATGTATTGAAATCCTCTCCTAGCTGTGTACTAACTTCCTGACAAAAAGCCTTTTATAAAGGTCTCTCCATATGCAAAGGTATTGGAACACACTGACTAACAAAAACTTGCACCATTCATTATTAAATCTATTTTTACTCACTAAAGCAGCCTAGCCACAGCTTGGGCTCCTGCTGCAGCAAAAATCTTTATTTCTTTGTAATGGTTTGCTTTTTTTTAGGATCTTAAAACTAGATTTAAAAGTTTTATCGAAATACAATAGCAAAACCTGCTCCCCCCCAGTGAGGATTCCTTGACTTACATGGTAACTCACGACTCTTCCTACAAACTGAAATGGACTTTTTTTCAGCTGGGAGAAGAGTGTTTGTCCAAAGAAGGCACAGAGGTGAAATGGATTTTCCTGTCATTCTTCCTATCAAACAGGTCTTCTTCATCCAGACCTGTGACACATTAACAAACTGAAAACTACCTCACAACTCCCACTTCGTGCTCTCTGACTCATCTGTATATGCTCACTGACCTGAATTCTTCTAGGAATTTCAAGTTCTTTGACAATGCAATAGAAGTTATTTCTCTTCAATTTCCTAATTTGGGGCATTAATGAGCCTGATAACGTTTGCTTAAAAGTCTTTCACTGTTCTGTATTTAGATAGCATTTCACTGGCATTAGGAAAAAATATTAAAGTTGAGTTTTTTCTGAATATTTGGCTCAGTTTGTTGATCCCCATGACACACTACAAGCAGCAAGTGGAACTCAGTAGTGGGTAGTTGGAGCACAAAGGCTTCAGAAACAAACAAAGCAGAATCCAGGCTCTTGACCACAAAGTTTCCTCAAGAAATGTTATTTCTTCACAGAACTTCTCCAAGGTATTAAGTATTTTTTTGCCTTTTCCCTCAGATGCTCATACAGTCCCCAGAAATCCATTAGAGCAACCTTCAGCAGGCAAATGCCAATGCTAAGATTTAGTGCTTTTCCTTCCTAGTCTATAATGTACTTGATTTTAGGATGCAGCTGTTACAAATGTGACTGACTGCTGCTACGTAAGCCTCCACATAATTATATTTGTCCTCTGCTACAGAATTACTTCTACATAAAAGATGGATTTCACATTTTCTCCAGCTGAAAGAACATTCACCTCCTGTGTGATTGCACACAGGGCACTGTGACAGCAGTGACCCACGAGCTGACCACAAAATGGCATTTCCCTGGAATTCATTTTCTTCCTCAGAAGTTCTACAAGATTTCTCCACCTATGCCAGCATATTAAAAAAACAATTTTTTTTTTTTTTTTTTTAAAAAGGCACTCAAAGAAGATAAGCAGGCACACCACAGTGCAGGAGCACCACAGATCAACACACCCCTTGATGGATCAGCAGGGAAGATGCCACAGCAACTCTTTCCTCATCAGCTCTATAAGCACATCAAACCTTTTGATAACATTCAAATACAACTTGCAGAGAAGGGCAACTTAAGGAAAGATATCCATCCCAAAGTTCAGAGCACATATTTTCCACATATTTTGGTGGACACTGGGAAAATGTTTAAGCAGTGTTTAAAGCTGGCACCTGCAGCTGATGTTTTAAATGCAGCTGGTAATCTAAACTGGTAATGCAGGTAGCCCTTCAAAACTGGGCTTCAAACTCTCAGAATCCCACACAACATGTGAATGATCTACAAATGACATGACTTATTTCTAACTTTCCAGTCTGCAGCCTGACTGACTTTATTAAATCCTACACACTTGTGGGACACAGCAACACTGAGACAACTGGGAGAATATTTTGCAGAGGATCCACGACAGATAAAGCTGTTTTATTTAATAAGCCTCCATGATATTTTCAAAGCTAAGCCAGGTAGGACAGCAATGTTTTACACTCATGCAAGACAGGATAAGAGAAGCTTTAGCAGTGACATCTTTCCATTCTCATTTGATTCCACCTGCATAAGCCTGTCACTAATCTTGAGTGGTCACATCAGCATATCTAAGAAACCCCAGTGTTGGGACTGCTTAGGAGGTGACAAGGTTATATCCATGCCTGTGTGGTTTTGCAGAAACTTTCCAGCCACAGCTTTCACCTGATCCTTCTCCCCACTCCTGCTCACCCCTGAGTCCTGGCAAGGCATTCCCCAGATAGCCAGGATGTGTTACACAGCTTTCCTTAAAACTGGTAACTAGATTCAACAGCTGAAACAGACCTGCTGAGCACTGCCTGATCATTACAACACAGAGTTTATACCTGCCTCCAGAGCCACAGAAAGAAAGCATTATTTACACACTGCTGGCAAACTGCAACAACATCTGCAAAGCTAAGTTGCAACAGCAGTTATTTTTTTTTTTAAGCTGCCTAGAAAAGCCCCACATTTTGGCTACACAGTAAAGCTGAGGCTGAGATGCAACAGCTGATACCAACAAACTTTAATTATTTTTTTTCCCTAGCATCTACCAGTTTTTGCACCTTGTTTGATTTCAGTAGCACCTGGCAGCAGCACATGCTCATTCACATCACTGGCAGTAATATGTACACAAACAAACTTCACAAAGGTTTTCCTGAAACACCACTCAAAGGAACCACTCGATTCTTTCACTTCTGATTAGGAAATAAATGTAGGGTGTAATTTTTACAAAGACTATGTTTATCACTAGCAAGTTTTTCATTACAATCAGGGACACTGTCTGCTAAAACTTGCAAGAAGTGGTGCTTTGAATTGGAAATTTATATAAGGCAACTTACCTTGGATTGTAAAGCATCTTTTCCAAATTAAATTCTTTGAGATATGTAATTACTGCTGCCAGAGAGCAAATAACAGGCTTATCCAAGCTTAGTATTACAGATAGGTTTTGAGGACCTAAAAAAAATAATTTTTCTTGTTAAATGTTTCTTTTCTGGTTAATCCACTGCATAGAAAAAGGATAATGTGCTTTTCAATTTATTCTAATAGAAGTTTCTAATGTATGTACAGTGTTTTATGACATCTATAAATCAACATAATGCAAGGCTCCAAAATAACACTTATGGTTCCAAATAATGCAGACACATTGCAGCAGTGTAAACACATAATGAAACAGAAAACATTTGACTCATGGGTTTTTCTTCATAAAAAATTACTAACTGTTGGCATAACAATCTTCTAAATATACAAACTAAGAATGGAATTCTGACATCTTCATTTTTGTGCACAGTGCTCTACTACAGCTCCTGTTCCAGCTGCAACAACAGGAAAACTCACTCCACGATACCACAGCATGAACTGGTATTTTCAAAAACCCACAGAGTTCAGTTTTTTTCAGGGATGTTTTTAAAGCTGTTCTCAGGTAACACCTGCAAGAACTTCAGAACTTAGTTAACAAGAATGTTAGTCCTGTCTTCAAAGAGGGCAAGAAGGAGGGCCCAGGACACTCCCAGGAGTCACCTCCATCCCTGGGAAGGTGATGGGACAGGTGGCTCTGCAGGGCATCACCAATCATGCAGAAAGAAAGGCCACCAGGAGTGGCCAGCAGGGACTGGGGACACTGCTCACCAAGGGCACATTGTGTCTGTCTCTGTGGGCAGAGAGAAACCTAAGGAGGTTCAACAAGGACAGCTACAGGTCCTGCACCTGTAGGGAGGAACAACCCCCAGTACCAGAACAGATTGTGAGTGACAATCACAATCACAAGAGACTGGCTCTGTGGAGAAGGACCTGGGGGTGCTGGTGGATGGCAAGCTGACCATGAGCTGACAGTGTCCTGGGGACCAGTATTGTAAACAAGGGTGCCCAGCCAAGGAGGGAATGGTGAATCTGACTCCATGTTGTCAGAAGGCTAAGTTATTACTTTATTATACTATATTATATTATATAAAGAATACTGTGCTACATTATACTAAAGAATACAGAAAAGATACTTATTGAATGCTAAAAAGATAATAATGAAAACTCGTGGTTCTTTCCAGAGTCTTGACACAGCTGGGCACTGACTGGCCAAAGAGTCAAAACAATTCACAGCAGAATCCAATGAAACAATCACCTGTGGAGAAACAATCTCCAAACACATTCCACATGAGCACAGCACAGGAGAAGCAAATGAGATAAGAATTGTTTTCCTTTTCTCTGAGGCCTCTCTTGCTGCCTTTCAGCTTCCCAGGAGAAAAACCCTGGGTGAAGGAATTTCTTCAGAGAATGTGAATGCCACAGACCAGGAGGGCCAGTGGGATCCTGGAATGCATCAGGAAGAGCATGGCCAACAGGTCAAGGAGGGGATCCTGCCCCTCTGCCCTGCCCAGCTGAGCCAACATCTGGAAGGCTGTGTTCAGTTCTGGGCTCCAGGTTAAAGAAAGACAAGGAGTTGCTGTAGAGGGTCCAGCAGAGGCCATAGAGATGATTCAGAGGCTGGAGCATCTCTTATGAAGAGAGACTGGGAGCTGAGCCTGTTTAGTCTAAAGAAGAGAAGGCTGAGAGGGGATCCCATCAATCCATATAAATACCTGAAAGGGGTGTCAAAGGATGGTGCCAGACTCTCTGCAATGGTGCCCAGGGATAGGCAGCAGGAGCAGCAGTGGCCATCCCATGGAGGGCAGCGAGGTGCAGGCCAGCAGGAGGGAGAACTCGTGTCCATGGAGGGGCAGAGGCCTGGAGCAGCTGCCCAGGGAGGGCAATCCATCCATCCATCCATCCATCCATCCATCCATCCATCTGCCAGGGCTGCCAGAGCACGGGCCGGGCTCTGCTCAGGGCTGCCAGTGGCAGCAGGAGCAGCAGTGGCCATCCCATGGAGGGCAGCGAGGTGCAGGCCAGCAGGAGGGAGAACTCGTGTCCATGGAGGGGCAGAGGCCTGGAGCAGCTGCCCAGGGAGGGCCTGGAGTGTCCCTGTGTGGAGCCGTGCCAGCCCCAGCTGGACACGTCCTGTGCCACTGCCCAGGGGCCCAGGTCATCCTCAGGCATCCCTTCCTGCCCCAAATATCCTGGGATTCTGCGAACTCTTGAGGAACACTCCAGGTATTGAGCAATCCCCCTCAGCTGTTTTGCACGTTTAAATTTAAATCTGTCTAAACACACACCTTCAAGCTATGAAAAAAAAGTAATGGTAGCCTTGTTTCATTTCTATTTAAATAATGTTCCCTTTCCTCCAAGCTCAACATGAGATCCCACTGTGCAGAAAAGGAAGCAAAGGTGGCCAAAAGCCTGTGTGACTGTAAAGGCTAACAGGGTGCATGCTTCAAAGATATTTGGAATGAAAAACCTGTAATGTCAAGCACTTCTTTTGCATAAAAGTCTGAACAAACATACCTGCAGTACCAGGCACCTCTTTTGCATAGAAGTCAGTGACCCTCTGGAAAGCATGGCTGTACTCAAAATTGAGGTTTTCCATCCTCTCTATCCTAATTCTGTCATCCTGTAACCTGCAAAGAAAAAAAAAAAAAAAATTGACATTCAGGTTTTTACACTCCCTTCATGAAGGAGGTTACAAAGGTGCACTTTGTTTTGTCTCTGCTTTGTTAGGAGCTGAATGGGTAAAGAATGAAGAGATGAGGTATTAAAGTAGGTTGAAAACATTAGAGTAGGTTGAAAAGCATGCTGTATTTTCTTAAATGTTTCTTCTAACCTCTGTGAAACTGCAAATAAAGCAAACCCAAACAGCAGCAAGCACAGCCAAAAGAGAGACTGCCAGAGGTGGTCTAGCATCTCTGCAAGGTAGATACAAACACATCTTCACCAATCATAGCAAGTATTTGCTTCATCTCTTCTTAAAGACTTCTGCTGACCACACCTAAGCTATTATCCTACCCCATTCCATATTTAATTATCTTTTGGAAGATTTTGATCCATACTGTAGAACTAAAGGGCTGGATTTCTTTTAGTCTTACTGTTTAGTCTTACTTCTTTTACTCTTTCTTTTAGTCTTTATTCCTTTCTTTCAGTCTAGGCACCAAGGGTGGGTTATTACTGATAACCCTCTCCTGCTAGCAGTTTTATCAGTTCTATCAGCAGCTCCTCCCCGTTTCACAGCACCCCCAAACACACCAAACTTTACAAGATGCAGCATTTCCACGCTGCCTGTTTTCCCTAACTGGTGGCTGGAATTAAGACTGGATGCTGCCTTACCATTGCAAATTGCACAGCTGTTGATAAGCACTGAACAGAAACGCTGGTTAAAAACCCACAGAAAGAACTCAGGGTGGCCCTGCCAGCCTTGAGCAGAATTACACAGCCACACAGTGAGCACTGAGCCACAGGCCAGGAGAAAGCTCCAGTGAAAAGGCACACACAAAATCTGCTTGGCCTCAGGGCTTCCACTCACTCTCACACCCCCATGGGATGTGAATCAGCCAAGTGCCTGGAGAAGACTGGAATTGTGCCAATGAGAGGGACTGTGCAGGTATTACAGCACGGAAGTTAATCAATACCCTTTTAGCAGGGCTTTCCAACTTCACAGGGAAAAAGAGACAGATTTTCTGCCTTACATTCCACGCACCCCCACCTGAAAGGATCAATAGATCTCTGAGGCCCAGCTCTCAAAAAGGAAAGTTAATTTCCACAACATGTGTCCAACTAACCAGCACATGCTCAGTGATCCTTTCCCTGCCTTCAATTGACTGATCAAATTAAGTTTTCAGTCTTTACACTCTCCAGAGTCTCCTCTCCCCAACTCTTCTCAGGATGAGCAAACATCCTTCAAGCAAAGGAAAACACCAACCCCAGTCAGCTGTTTTCTTCCTTGCCTTCTTCCCCTTGTGTTGGATAATACCTTTTTCTGACCCAGAGATGGGGCATCTGAGAGGTGTTTTAAAAACTTTGATTCCATTTTCAGACTCATGAGAAGGGGGAGACAGTACAGATGTTATAATTCACTCCACCACAATCACAAGCTATTTCCTAATTCCAGTACACTGTAAGTGTTCCTTGGCCTGTCAGCTTTGGCCAGGCCATGCTGCAGATGCCTTAAAGCCAATTATCTAAAACCCCTTGTAGGTCTCAGTACTATGCATCTTTCACAGTTCTATTTCTCCAAAGTATCTAATCAGATTTCTAAGGCCATCCTTTGAAACTTGTTCCTGGCTCCATTTCTCTCTCAGCAATGTCTGTCCTGTTCCATGGCATTTCTGTAACAGCATTTCTTGTCTCAGGGTTTGCATACAGATGCACACTGTGAGCCTTCTGCCAGGCCCTCTCTGCAAATCCATTTCCCACATTTCCCCCTCTCTCTTGAACTTGAAAAAGTTCTTTGATGGCTTTGTTCATCATTTGCCGTGCACAGTGAAGTACACAAGGCACCATCACTAACAATGCCACAATAACTACAAATGCATAAAAACCTATTTTGCAGAGCTCCTTTAGCCAAGGTGCAAAACTCCATCCCTCAAACAAGCTAACCATGATCTATCATTTGTTTTGATTTGATTTGTCAGGTCTCACTGTTTTTGAAGTTGTTTGTGGACAGACACTGAATGCTCAGACAAGTTCACACAACACAGTCCTTCAAAATCTCTACAAATCCATTTCCCACCCCTTGCTCCATGCTAAAGCACACCTGGGGATCCTGTTGGTAAATCAGCAGTGTTTCACTGCAGAGGGGAGGAACACCCTTCAGCACTGCCCCACGAGGTGATGGAAGAACCTGGAGAGCAGCACAGCACCTCTGAGTCAGCCTTCCAGGACACAAGGGCCTTTCTGCTGACCATCAGTGGGTAGGGGCTTAGAGAGGCATTTCACACAAAGATTTTGGTTTTAATTTCCACCTCTTCATGTTTTCACAGCAATGCCTACAGAAAAGCAAGGCTTAACAAGGTCTGCAGAGCTGATTTGTAGAAGGAAAGTCAAAAAGGAAGGGCTTTGGGGTGTATTTCACTGCATGGTTCATGCCACACCTGTTTGCTTTCTAGTGTTTACACATTCATTCCTTGTAATTTTCTTTAATTCATTTGTGATTTTCTTCCCTTTTATAACCAAATGTATCCAACTCCTTAGCATAAACTCTGGAATATGATAGTTACAATATGATAGTTCAATCAATGTTCAGTGACTTCTGACAGTATTTTTGTTTGTCAACTCAATAAATAGGAAATATTCAAAATTATTCCCTAAATTAAAATTATTAACTCAGTGACCTGCAAAGATCTTCAAATATTTTAATATTTGTATTGTAGATACAGCGACATGAAATATATATATATATATATATACATATATATGTATATATATGACATTCTGACTGAAGAGTATGCACCTGATATTGTAGATAAAAAAATGGAAAGTTAGAGATTCAATATGTGAAAACACTAAATTTTTAACAAGATGCATGAAAACAAAGTTTGCTGCAGAAGGTTTTCATGTGTGTCCTTTGTGCAGCAAGATGATCACCAAAGGCCATTTTCCTGATTACAGGCAGGATGATGTGTCAATGCTTATTTTATCTCCCCAGCCACCAATGCCTGCTTAAATCAGAAGTCAATTCACCGTCAGCTCTGTAAACATCACTCTTGTCAGCAGCTCCAAATGAGCTGCAGTTCAGCTCCCTGCAAACAGCCATGCTCTCAGTCCCTGAGCTCGTCAGAGATGAAATCACCAACCCCAAAGCTGCCTGAGCCCCCCTGCCCAGCCCTTCTGCACCCCTGTGATGAGTGACCAGGGAGGATGGACCCCCCAAAGAACCCCCTGCTCCTCCCAGCCCTGCACTCGGGCAGAGCTCTCGGGTAAATCACAAAATCTGCCCAAGGACACGACCAGCAGACACAGCCAAGGGTCTGAAACCTTGTGCACAGACAGCTGAAGGAAGGATGGGATCCTACACCACACTGCAGTAAATAATGGGATCCAGTAAATAATGGGATCCAGTAAATAATCCACTAAATAATGGGATAACGCAATATTGTGCCAAACAATGTGATAGTGCACAATGCAACACGTGCATCCTAACCCAGTGTGCAGCGTTTCTGTTACTGGAGGGACTGATTTATCTGTCACCCCGCTGGCCAAGTGGAAAAGGATCAACACTGCTGGGTTTAATTCCTCTATTTTTCTGACAATTCAATGCATCAACCTAAAATTTGTTGATTAACAAGTGCTTGGAAGGAAAAAGTAGGAAAAATATTTAAAGGAGAGCTCTCGGTTTGACAGGAAGGTCTCTTAAGAAAAACATTTATGAAAATGCTAGAAGCTAAAAGGAAACAACATAAATAAAACTAATTTACAGAAACTGACTCAAGATGTCTAAAAAATAGCAAAATCTTTTATTAAGAATGGCTTGCTTTAAGCACAAGAGCTAACTGCAGTTTGCTGAACAAAGCAGGAATCACTTCATTGCTGCTCTACAATTCACAATTAAACAGGCATGAAGTGAATAAAGACTGACTGCACAACAGACACGCCCAAACTGAGTTTCCTCAAAGCCCAGCAAGTCCTCCTAAGGAAAGCAAGTAACTGCAGAATTTTACTTTTCAACTACTATCCTGCCATGCCCATTCTGCTTTAGCACATTCACATGCAGAGGTGCACAGACCAAAATTTCTCTGCACAGCCCTGTATCACAGCACAAAGACACCAATGATGCAGAATTTGGGAAGCTGTCTCCTCCTAAGATTTAGTATGACATTTTTACTTCCAATGCTAAGCACAGATCTGTAAAGCATAAATCATTTATTTAGTTTTTCCTGCGCAATTTACTCAAACTGCTCCTTTCTCTGCATTCCTCATAGTTTGTTCTGCTGGGATGACCAGTCTGTCACTGCAGGGAAAAAATGCCAGCACTGCAAAGCAGGGCAAGGCAGCCTGAATGCATTAGTCCTTTCAGATACCCAAACACACTGTGTCACCTTCCCTTATCACCACCCTTGGCAGAAACTGCATTTCCTTCACTTGTCACCACTGGGTTACCTTTGTTATCCAGCCTCTCCTAGTCAGGGTGATGCTTTATCAAGGCTGCCCTGGAGCAGAGCTAAAGAGTAAAGCAGGGGTTTATTCAAAGGATCTCCTCCATGGATGCACCTTGGGCAGCACAAGAGCCCAGCCAGGGCTGCAGCCAAGATGAACCCAAATGGCCCCAAAATGCACGAGCGCTCCCGGGGTCTCTCCCTGGGATCAGCTCTGCTCCATGTGCACATTGCAGTTCAGTGTCCAATTCCAGCTCAGCCCCTGCACTCCCATCCTGCTTGTTTTTCTCTCTGCAGCCCACGGGGTTTGTGCTCCTGGGCTGAGATTTGGATCATTTGTCCTTGGTGCTCAGCTGGAGCAGGAATTGTTTTGTGTCCCTGCTCTGTGCACAGAGCTCACCATGCCCTGATGTGAACTCAGACCCACACACTAGAGCAGCACAGAACCTGAAAAAGAGAAAAGCTGAACCTGTGGCATCAAGGGGGCTCAGTTCTGAGTGTGTCTGTGGAAATGGAAAACAACCATCCTCCCTTTTTGGGTGAGCCTTGGCACAGAGCTGCAGCAGCTTCTCTGGCAAAGCCTCAGGGACATTTCCAAGCAGTTGTTCTTTTGGCACCGAGCACACACATTTTTAGAAGTACAGCTTTTTCTGCAGACAGAGTTTCCCCACATTTGCCCTGAGCAGCTTTCAGATGCCAGAGATGGAGACTGCTGTTGCAAAAAACCAGCAGCACAGTCACCTTCTCTGAATATCTGACACAAATGGCTGCTGTCCATGAAAACCAGACAGAAATCACCACACGGTGTTATCAGTATGTTACATACAACATGCAGCACCTCCAACTCCCAAAATGCCCCATCCCAAACCCCTCCTGAATGCCAGAAGCTGCTGAAAAGCCCAGAAGCAACTCGGACACACTTTAACATACATACACACACTTTAACATGGATACACACATATATGTGTAGCTGCTTACTCACATGCATGTACACATACAAATATATAAACCCACACACACAGAAAAACTTGAGGAAAACTCCTTGCTTGCCTTCCTCCATCCAAATTACCAACATTTCTCAACACATTTTCTGATTTTCTCAGGAAGAACTACATCTGAAAAGAACTCCAGCCAGACTGACAAGCCTGGAGCCTGGAACCAAGGAATTCTAAGAAAACATTATTTTAGCTTTAGGAACTCAGAGGCAGGAGCTGCCAAATAAATGGAATAAGGAGGATAGACAAAGGCAAAGGGCTGTGCAGGCTCTGCATGACACTGCATCCCTTCTGTCAGGGCAGAATTAGGTAGCACAGGACAAAACACAAGCACAGCTGTACTCCAGCAGTTTCTGCACCCACACATAGAAATCTTCAGGCTTCTTCCATCTGCCTGTCTGCAGAATGGGATGAGACACATTGCAGTCATGTATTGGAAAGTAGAAAGGATCAAGAACTGCTAGGAAACTATTTATTATTAGCACCTAGGAATAGCCAGGATGAGCAATAGTCAACATCGAAACCAGACAATCCCACCACGTCAATTTAATTTCCCTCAATTGCAGAGGAGCTGGCTCTGTGCACAGGGAAGACGCAGATCCTGTACCTGCCTGATCTCAGGGAGGCTATTTCACAGCTCCACACGTCCTCAGAGCTGATGTGCAGAGCATGATTCACAGGCAAGTGCTCTCAGAGAGCGGTACCAGGCGGGCTGGAGAGCAGCTCTCGGGCTGGCAGCAGGGCCCCTGCGAGATGGGGTGAGTGTTCTGAGCTCAGCACTGCCCTGGGAGCACTCACAAAGGCAGGCCCAGAGAGGACAACTCCAGCCCACTCAGACACGGTGTGAGGCGGCCTCAAAGAGCGTCAGAAAACCCAGCTCACGATGTGGCAGAGAAACCCCTGAAATGCACCCGTTTTCTCCACTGTGAACAAACACATGGAGGGATAAAAGAAGCCCTAACCTCTGATGCAGAAGTTCTTTCCATTCCATACCCCAAGCTTGCAGAGTTTACTAGCTTTAACATGACTGATGGCAATCAGTATAACTCCCCTATCTTTAAAATCTCTTTCTAGCACTGTGCAAGGCTCAGTTTATCAAGTAGACCATCAGACCATGTCCCACCACAGTGCCAGCACAGGGCAGCTCCTGCCCAGCTTACAGGAGCTGCAGTGCCTTCTGCAGCTATCAGATCACACAGCTCCTCAGAGCCAGCACAGCCCACACCTCCAGCAATATTTACTTTCCTTTATATATGCACAGATAGATATTTATGCATTTCAAATATACACAGGAATACTCAGCTAAGGTCAGTGTTTATTTTCTGGTGTGCTCAGCTGTGTGTTCATTATGATCTGCCTGGTGTGATACTTGTGGCTCTTTGTTCTTAGCTCAGATTGCTTTTATCCAAGACATGGGGAGGCTGCCACTGAAAAGACATTTTGGGAGGTAAGCTGAACTTCTGTCTGTAGTTAAGAAGTGTTCTGCAGGAGCTGTACAGAACATGATGCTGGGAGGATGCAGCTCACACTGGTCTGGTCTCATCAGAAGCCTGGACCAATCTGCCCTGTGCTTGTCCCACTGCTCCCTCCCCCTGCACCCTGACAGAGCTGTGTCCCCAAAATCAGCAGTTCCTCCAGTCAGGATTATGCCAACCAGGAAAAGTCCATCTACTTGCAGGGCTTCAAACAAATTAAACAAAAAAAAAAACAAAAAAACCACAACAAAATTAAAAAAAAAAAAATTAAAAAAAAAACAACCAAGAACATACCAAACCAAATCCAAACCAAACCAATAATAACAGGAAAAAAAAAAACCAAGAACATACCAAACCAAATCCAAACCAAACCAACAATAATGGGAAAAAAAAAACCAAAAAACAAACAGCAACAAAAACCAATCACAAACAAAGAAATAAACAAGAGAAAGGCAAGAAGAACACCACAAGACAAGAACATATCAAACCAAATCCAAACCAAACCAACAATAATGGGAAAAAAAAAACCAAAAAACAAACAGCAACAAAAACCAATCACAAACAAACAAACAAACCAGGGGCAACAAGAACACCACAAGACAAAAGTACAGGAAAACCCTGCCCAGTGTCTGCCATACTACATGCACACTGAAGAAATAATGCTCTTTCTGTCACACCCCATGATGGACAAACAGCTGTTTCTGAATCAAAGTGGGAGTGAGGAAGGAGAGGGGACACAGCCAATCATCTGCTCAGGGCATCTTGGGATTATCCCTATGGGTAAACACAAGTATTTCTACATATCTGGATCTATACAGCAAAGATGAAAAATGCACTGGTGACACAGGAATGAAACTCCACATTTCTGCTGTGTATCCTAAAATCAGGCATGGAAGGCTCTCCCCATCTCTCTTTCTTGTACCTCGCTGACAGGCCATGAAACCTGAGCCCTACATTGTGCTTTTGGGATCATTTCCAAATTCCAAACCCCCCTTTCTGTCCTCAAGGATGGAGCATTTCATATCCCTGTGTCGCCCAAGTCATAAATGGAATGTTAATTATCTGTGTTCTTTCCCATCAGGTAGGGTCATTCTCTGTATTTTCTTTCAGTGGGGGCCTTAAACTTCATACAACATACAGCTGGACAAGCAAACA
>NW_024507213.1:197734-217734 GCF_017590055.1 Onychostruthus taczanowskii | reverse complement strand
CTGGAGTTATTCTCCTTCAATGCTGTCAAGCCATGTCAGCACTTGGAACAAAACTTTTAAGATGTGAGTAGGGAGGTGAATATAACAATAAAACCAAGTCTGAAATAAGAAAGAAACTCCTTAGGAAGTAATCTGAATGAAAGCAAGAGAAGACATAAAAAAAGGCAGGAACCTTAATTGTTACATGTGTTAACATGGCAATTAATACTGCTCTCATTCTGCACTCAAAAACCAGAAGAGGCCTCAGGGTTTTGGAAATGTGCATGCTATTTTTAATAATTCTACCTCAAATACAAATGTGGTTCTCATACATCTAATAAAAAGAAAAAAGAAAAAGCCCTGCAAATGGTAGCCAAATACTGAAATAAGGCTTCAATCCCTGAGAGCTGTGTGCCCATGGCCAGGAAGGCCGAGCTCTGGTTCCTGAAATGAGGAAGAAGCTGCTGAGTTTGGTCATGACCTGCCTTGCACAATGAGAAGTGAGGTTTTGACGCAAAGCGAGCATGTCATTCCCTATTTTGGGAGCTCTGCAGCTCCCAAACTCCTCACAGCTGGGAAACTGAAAGGTGGGACAGGTCCAGGAGCCCTGCTGGCACCTGGGGACAGCCCTGTCCAAGCCTGGGAACCAGCTCTGTGAAACCCAACACTCTGCCCCATGCAGGAAGATCTGCTCAGCCTCAGCCCAAAAACACCACGGAAATCTCTCTGCTAAAGCAGATTTTGGCACGGGCAACTTCTCATCTCCTTCAGATAAAGAGCTTTGCATGTTTTGTAATGGTTTAATAGAGGCTGCTGGACAGAAAACGGGATACATCTGGCTGGTCAATTACACTTGTAATTAATGTCTCCTTTGATAAGCTGATACAGACTTAAGAGTCCATTAAATGTGATGAATTGGACTTGTTAATTTTTCAACAAAAATAATTTCAGGCTTTCTGTGAGATGTACAAAGATGCTTAAACACAGTCTCATCTCTAACAGGATAAATACAAGTAGAGTGTTAACAATTATATCTCCTATACAAAATATTTTTGTCTTATTCCACATTCCTGTAACCCATGAGTAGGATGTTTTCACCAGAAATTGTTATTTACCTTGATTTGCTGTTCTGTGAAAAGCTAATACAAGAGAAAAAGCATGGCAGTTCTTCCTGTGGGTTAATTTAGCATGTAACTTAACAGATGCTGTGCACTATGTATTCTTTCTTTCCAAGGATTCACCATTAAGAAGCCAACTGCAAAAAGCCACTTAAATTATTTCACAAATGGAACAAAAAAAAAACATTTCGAGGAAGAAGGTGAAGGCAGCTCGGGCCAAGTGGTAAGCTTTTAAGGAAAAAAAAACAAGAAAGAATTCTAAATTGAAATTCAATTTATCTCATGTTTACACTTTGGGGGCAGGCAATGGTTCAGCTCAAAATATAGTTTTAAGTATCACAAGGCTGCACATCATCTCTGGAGAGGTAGGCTGAAAACAGAGGTAGCAGACTTTTGTCTTTGTTCTGCCTGGGGCTTTTCAAATATGTCAAAAATGGAAGAAAAAATAGCATCTTAATTCTACAGACAATGGATACTTACTCCAACTTATTAGATTTTGTAACTCAAGACCAAAGGAAACTGAGTAATAAATCCTCAATTATTACCAATCAATTAAATCGTTACAATATTAGAGTGAGTAGAGGGATAAAACTACTAAGTGAAACTGAGGTTTTTTTGTCAGATAAAGGATTTTTGTTCACAAGACACACAGCCTTCTTTTTGTTCACTACCTGTCTTCTAAAGTACAAAAAGTTGTTTTAAACTTGAAGTCGTATGTAATTGTTTTCAAATACAAGAAGTTGTTGGCATAATCTGTCTACAAAGAATGTTCCCAACAAAATCCCAAGAATTCCTATCACCCAGTTTAACATGAAGGGCAGTGGTCTAGATTCTGCTCTTGGTCAATGATGAGCCAGAAGTATCTGAAAACACATCCCTATTAATGCACATTAATTCCTTCAAGTTTTTGAAATCCTTCCTGCCTGGGCTACACCAGAGGGATTTCAGATCCTGCTGAGTCCTCCCTAAACAGCCAGCTCCAAATGCACCAATCTCAACATGGCAACACTCAGGACAAGTTCTCTTTCTTTAAAAAACAAACAGGGAAAAGGGTTATGTCAAAAGAAAGAGGTTTCTTGGTGTTTGTGGGTCTGCACTTCCTGCTGCAGCTCTCTATGATGCCACAAAAACTTTTGCCATGATCAGGTAAAAATGGCCTGTGGGAACAGGCTAAATACTAAATACTTCTTACATATTTTTTCTGCTGACCTATCTTATGGCTACTGCTTAGCTCTACTCACAGTTCCACCATCTCTGAAGACCTCCATCTGCAGCTTTCCCAAAACCCTCTGATTTTATGGATTCCCACAGGAACACAACTCCTTAACCCACCGGCAGCACTCCAAAGCTGCTGGTGAAACTCCATTCCAGGGCTCCCTTCCTCAGCACATTAAAAACCAAACGTGCTACTCTGCTATTAATAACATCTGATAGTGTGCTAATTATACAGCACAGGATGATTAATTGATAGAGTGCATGGCTTCCCCTCTGCCACGGCTCAAAAGTTACATCATGGCTTTGAGTCCTGAACAGCAGATTCCAAAACAAGCATTCCAAAATACAGCTTAATTGGAGTTAATCACAAGTGCATTTGATGATGATATTTATGAAAGCATTTCCTTGCTTAGGCAGCCCAAGGGCACTGGCATTCAGATTCTGGTGCCAGGTCAGGTTCATGCTCTGACTCTGGCTGGGTCCAGAAGTTGGGCCACCTGTAATTTCTCACACCCAGGCTGCTTTGCCACACAGGTATTTCCACCTAGATTAACTCAAACCAGTCCCAGTGCTACCTTTCAGAGACAAACCAAGATGTTTTTTTCTCAAAGTCATCAGAAAACAAGTGCACTATATTGGCAATATACACAGGATGCTTTATGGTAAGGCTTGACTTCCCCACTTCAAGATGCAAATTCATGTGCTATCTTTTCAGACAATTAAAACAGCTTCACAAATCAATTAATACTCTAAGTAAGGATTTCTGACAGCTATACAACTGTTTCCCTTAAATTAAAGGTTTTTTTTCCCCTCCTCACAGCTCCCTTTTTTTTTTTTTTTTTGTTTGTGGTGTTTTTTGGGTTTTTTTTGGTTTGATTTTTTTTTGCAACAACAGCAAAAAAAACCAGGACTGCCCCGGGAATGGGTTTGAGGGATGGACTGTTCAGGAATCAGGAATCAGGAATCAGGAATCAGGAATCCCCCCCCAGCCCCTTTTTTTTTTTTTTTGTTTGTGGTGTTTTTTGGGTTTTTTTTGGTTTGGTTTTTTTTTTGCAACAACAGCAAAAAAACCAGGACTGCCCTGGGAATGGGTTTGAGGGATGGACTGTTCAGGAATCAGGAATCAGGAATCAGTTGGTTGTGCACATTCAGAGGGCAGCGGTCAAAGGCTGAGTCCCAGTGGACATCAGTGACCTGCCCCCAGGTCAGGGCAGCCCCAGGCTGGATCCAGCACAGGCTGAGATGGAGCAGCTCTGCTGGCAGGAAAGGCTGGCACAGCTGCCATGGCTCAGCTGGGCAGGAGAAGCTTTGGGCTGAGCTCAGGGTGGCCTTTCAATGCTTACAGGGAGCCCATAAGGAAGATGGGGACAGAATTTTCAGTAGGTCTGTTTGGACATGGCAAGGGGTGATGCTTTTAAACCCAAAGAGAGCAGATTCAGACTGGATATGAGGAAGGAGTACTTTCCCATGAGGGCGGTGAGGCCCTGCACGGGCTGCCCAGGAGGTGGGTGCCCCATCCCTGCAGACATACAAGGTGTGGCTGCACAGGGCTCTGACCCACCTGCAGCAGGGGGCTGGTCTGGATGACCTATAAAAGCCCCTTCCAACCCAAGGTTCTATGATTATATGAACACCACTTGCTCTCCACAGTGCTCTCCTGATTCCTCCTCAAGCCCTGACAAGACCTGTTTAATAAACAGGAAGAGGCACAGCCGCAAAGCAACGGAAGGCATGCAGTGAGAGGGCAGGTGGCTGTCCAGGAAGCTGTCCAGAAAAGTTATCCTTCCTTTCCATACCCCTGCACTGCCCAGGGCATGTGACAAATGAGGCAGGTTGGAGGGGTGTCACTTGTACCCTCCCCAAGGTTGTACCTTCTCTCTCCATCTGAAGGTCCCCTCAGCCTCAGCTCTGCAGAGGGGGCTGCAGGAGCAGGACAGTGCCAGGCTGCCAGGAATGCCTGGAATCTGGCTGGAAATGGGGACAAGGACAGCCAACACACATAAACAGAAGGGCAGAGACAGGAGGAGGTGGCAAAGACTCCAGAAAGCAGGAGCACAGCTGTAAAACAGGCAGGAGGGATGGAGGGGCAAACAGTTATCTTCCACCTGACAGAAGCCAGCCAGACAGGCACAAAAGAAAACAGGAATAGACTCAAATATATTTGCTAGGAATTTGCTAAGTACATCTGTCTCCCTCTGTAGAAAGTCTTTCGCATAAGATGAAAGCAAGTGTCTTACACAAAATCTTTTTGCTTTAAAAAATACTGTGCTGCCAAGCAATATAGAGTTAATTACAATAGCAGTGATTCCAAATTCTCTGCTGAGAACCCAGAAAATATTCACGTGAATTCTGAACATCTAACAGTCATTTGTAGTATTCCAAATTCCCAGAGGAAGAGTCCATGCCTAAAGCACACTCTTCAGCAGTCTAATCTACCACAAGCCTCTTACCTCTGCCATACATAGGAAAGAACATCTGTTAAAAGAGACAAACGCTCTCAGTCAAGCACAGAATTAAACTGCTAAAGACAGCCCAAAAGATAAATCTTGTTCCTTAGATCTTGTTCCTTTCTGCAGTTCAGCAGACTGATGGCACTTAAAAACCCACTTCAGTTTCACTCTTTTCAAAATTAAGAAAACAATTACATTCTGGGTCTATAAAAAATAAATAAATTCATGGCCTTTCTCTCTTCCCCAGCTCAGGAGGGGCTGGGAACCAGGACTACAAGAGCTTTACTCTCCTCACTCCACGTCACTGCTACCTGCATGTCAAACATGCAGACAGCCTCAGTTTTCCTCTCTCCCACATTGTCTCGTTGGCATCAGTGCCTGGACTAAAACTGCTCAATTTCTAACTCCTGGCAATTTCTAACTCCTGGCAATGAGGGCAGGAAGCGGGGGAAGAAGTAATCTCTGAGAAGTTCCACATCCAAGGTATCCTCAATGCCACTGTTTCACAAGGAAAGAGTCCCAAGTCAGCTTCTAAGTTGAATAAATTATGAAAAAGCAGTCCCCAATGAAACAAAATGCTAGGACTTTAACAAATATGCCAACATTCATAGAATGCTAAAAAAGATTTAAACTTGCACACCAGTTTTAAGAGCTTAAGACTAATTCTCCATTTGAATATGTGACAAATCACAGCATATGAATATATACTGAGAAAAAAAACAAGCAACATCACAAACAGAGGACAAAAAAAAGTACCACAACTTACTTGTCACTTCCTACAGTTTCTGATCTGCCCTGTAATAATAAATCAAACAGTTGACAAAACATGCTAACAAAGGCTTTACTGTTTTATTTTTCCTGCTTCTGTTTACAAGGTAAGGGGTTTTTGCTGTGTAAAAGTTAACTTCTAGATATCAAGAAACTGGACAAGCATCAAGGGTCAAGACTTAATTGCTCTTCATTTAATAATTTGTACCTCAAATGGAGGGGAGGGAAAAAAACACACCCATGAGTACTATTAATCAGTGCAATAATGCCACAAATGCAGTTGCTGAACACAGCATGTTTTCCATTCTTTGCAGGAGAAATAACCATGTGAGAAATAATGCACCTTTGAGCCAGGTGTGAGTCTAAGGAGCTCATCAGAGCTTTGGCCTGGGGAGAAATTTATAAAAACACAAGGGCTGGGCAAGGCAAGGCCTGCAAAGGTCAGCTGTTGCTGTAAAAAGCAGTGCTAACATTTTTAATCAAATTTATCATCCAGGGTAAGACCAGTGCACTGCGCTGCATTTAGACACAGGGCTTTGAAACTGCCTCTTCCTGCCCATGCAGCAAGGACTCCATGTGCATGGGGGGACAGTAATTCCACCTGGACAACATCCCAAACTGCGGGGGCAGTCAGGCAGGTGTGGAGAACACTTCACTCTTCAGCAATGTGTCAAACAAGATGCAAGCCCCACGCCTCCCTCACCTGCAAGGCCCCAGGAAACAATGAATGCCAGTATTGGGAACAGCAGCATGACTGAGAGAGGATTAAACTGCCAAAAAACACCATCCAGCAACTCTTCCAGGCCACTGCAAGAGGTGATGACACTGTGATGGAATTTCTCCTCCTGTCCATTCAAAAGGAGAAAGCTCTGACATGCCCACCTCAGGCAGCAGGCTGCACAGAGCATGGGCTGGACTCTCTTTGGTCAGTAAATACCTCTTCACTGATGCTTTTGGGGGTTTGTACTTGCAGAAAACAGCCCACGTGCTGGTTTTGCACTTCAGTTGCTTTTTTCTTCCCTGCTGCAAATTTAACTGCTTGCAGCTTCCATTGACACAAAACATTCTCAAGATGGTTGTCACAGCTTGCCTTTCACTTAACAATCCACGGGAACACTACAAGCTACACAAACCACGAAACCACTGCTTTTTATGGTCACCAGCCCTTTAGACACTCTCCACTCCTCTGTTCCACTGAATGTGCAATGCTGTTTACTCTCACTGTAACCCTTTGAGATCTTGCTTTTGCACTACAACCCTTCCTGTCCTTGCTCACCTACAAACCTCAGGAGCTCTGTAAATAAATGCACATGCCCTTCACAAAAAATAAAAAAAATCCTCAGCGTTAACTACATGAATGCATCCTCTGACCAGAGAAACCAGCAGTCACGTATAAAAACCACAAAATTAAAAGCGTTTTGTACACAGTTACAAGTCAGAGTTCATTCCAGCTGAGTTTCTACTTGACTGATGACATAAATCCATAACTCTGTCCATGAGAGCAATTAGCACTGAACAGCACCATTGACCAAATGCAATAAATCCACTACAGCTCACTCTAAGAGATCATGACAGAAACTGGAGAGGAACAAACCTGAAGAGACCTCACCCAACACAGTTAAAAGCAGAGGCCACTGCTAAACCAGAGGGCTATTAGCACTGCACTTAGCAGAAAGAGCTTGAAATTATTTTTGCAGAGGTTCTCCAACACAAATTAAAAAGGCTTGTGTTGAACATGATGATGGAGGTTCAGCTACTTGAGGGATTCCACCATGAGAGGGAGGATGAGGTTCAGTTCTCAGTGGGTCTGAAAGAGAAGGGAATCCCAGGGAGCCAACTCCAAGCCAAAGACTACTGCAGCACTCAGGGGAGAGCAGGAACCTGAACCCCACATTCAGAACCCTGGGGTTACCACAGGCAACAAGCTGCAGACTACCTGCAGCCTAAACCAAACAGCACAGAGCTGGGCAAAACACTGTGGGTTAAAAGTTACTTGTGACCAGTGTGTTTCCACAGGGTGTCCAAGAATGCTACAGAACGAAACATTGCCAAAAAAGGGCAAATGGAAAAAAGAGGAAGAACGGAGCACTCTGAAGAGGCACTGAATTTTTCAACGAAACAAGGAAGAATTTTTCAACAAAACAAGAGCAGCAAAAATATCCCAAAGGAGCCTCAAAGACAATGTCAGGAGACCAATGCAGGCCGGGTTTTAAAGCAGCCAACACGTTAAGGAAGGTGGGTGCTGACCCTTGACTAGAAAGAACTTGGAATACAAAACACTGTTTTCTTAGGGAAAAAAAATATAAGCATTTTCTGAAGGCAAGATTTTTTCCTCTGCTTTCTAGAAAGAAGGAAATTAAAACCATGACAAGATTTTCCTCCAGGCGGGTCAGCACTTGCAAACAGATGTTGCTAACAGCTTGGGAACAGCACAGTACTCACCAGAACAGTTTGTCTTGAACCACTTTTTGTAACCTACTTTTAATATAAGCTTTGCTTTTGAGGGAAGGCTCTTCACTGGCCCCCAGCTCAGTGTGCTTGAATAGTATTTTCTAGCCATTAAATCCACCCTAGAATAGTAGAGAATAAAAAAAACTCTCACAGAAATTGAAGAGAAGCACAGAGACTTTCAACTCTTGTCAGGGTAAAGGGGCACTGAACCGACTTAGGGCTGCTCCCACAAAGCTGCAGAGCTGTACCTTAGCTCAACATTTTACTTCATTCACTTGGTAACCATAAGCACAGTCTTTGTGCTGGCCACACCACCTTGCTCACTCAGTGCCAAGCTCTAGTACACAACTCCCAACACCAAATCACCCCTCCTGTAATTTTTATAGTACAGTGGAGGAGAAGAACTTCTCTTCTCTCCCCTCCCCTCCCCTCCCCTCCCCTCCCCTCCCCTCTTTTCCCTTCCCTTCCCTTCTCCCAACCTCTCCAAGCTCCAGACTCCTGGGACTACTTTTCTCTCTCATCCCTACCCTGTTTTCATCACCCCAGTGTTCTTCTGCTGCACTCACAACACACAAAGAGATGAAGATCTTTCTTGAACCACAAGATCTACATCCCAATGTTTTAGTTAGCAAGGTCTTAAAAAATTATGGAAATGAAACTTTTTACAGCTCATGGAAGATTCTCAACAACAGGTTTTAGGAAAGAGCTGCTAAAAGATGAAATCACCAGATACTGGGCCAATAACCAAACCTGAATACTACAGACATCTCAGTATGCATTAAAATGAAATCAGAAACTGTACAAACACAAACCTAATTAAAAGCACAAGAAAGCAGCATATTGAAATCACTTAAATTACTATGAAATACTTCAGGGCCCTCTAGTGGTTTGATCTTTGGTACTAGAAAAAAATGCAAGAAGAATGGTTTTTAAAATAAGGCTACTGAGGTGTATGGCAAAAATATGTTCTATTTTTGTCACTCTCATGTAATTAAGGGCATTTGGGCTGGAAAGCTGCCTAGAAAATTACCAGAAAGGCGAAAAAACTACAAATTAATCTCTGTTCACAAAATCAGCTAATGGGTAGCATTTTTTGTCTTCATAAAAATGAAAAGTCACTCATTAACATTCTCTATTGTACATAACCAAAAAAAGACAAGGAAAAAGGAAAAAAAATCACAACCACTCTCCCAAATTCACACCAGAATGACTATTTCATTCAACACTGAAATGCCAAGCTCTAAACCAGATCTCTACAGCCCCAAACTGCATGGTTAAAAAGAAAAAAGCAAAAAACTGAAATTTCCCCAAAGAAATTGCATCTACAAGATTTCATCCCCTGTTCAGAACACTGCTTCATCTTTCATCTATCACACTAAAAATTACATCCTACTCTGCCTTTACTACACAGAAAAAGGGATACAGAAGACAAAAGAACAAGTGATACAGGTAACAAATTTCCTCTTGAAACATGCCAAGAGAGCTCAAAGCAAAGAGATGATCAGACACAATACTTCCAGGTCTGTACCCCAGTCCGAGATGGTGTAAAAGGACAAACAGGATCAAAAACCAGTTGCAAAGGTTTTCTACACCTACCTAAAGTCTCCTGTCTTTTAGAGACATCAAAACTATGACAAACAGGGGAAAAAAAGCCACATAATAACTCTTTTAGATCTGAAAGTGCATGAGCTTGGAAATTACTCAAAAAGATCCCACGATCAGGAGTGTGTGGCAGGACAATGACAATGTTTAAGTGCACAAATCTTTCACAGGCCAGAGTCAGAAGCCATGAACACCAGCCTAAACACAATTTAGGAGCAAGTGCCCAGAACTCTGAGGGATTTGGGAAGTTCTGAACCCAGCAGCAAACTCAGCCACTCTGGGAAGGGCCATGACAGAACTACACATCCAAACCTGCTCCTGGATCTCAGCTCCACCGCTGGCTCTGGGAAAGAGGGCCCCACAGAACTCACCTCATGGAGGTTATACTGTGGATGAGCTTTTCAGATTGATCTGACAGCCGAGATGGAAGAATTATTTCAACTGGCTGCAGGCGCAGAACGCGACTCTCCAGCTCCGAGCGGGAAGCACCGTCCCGAAAACTGTCAAAAATCACTTCTCCTGTAGTTGGCTGGATCGCCTGCCAAACAAAAACATACACACATATCCAGTGGATATTCACATTTTCAGGGACTGCTTCAGAGGCTCAAACTGCTAACCAGAAAGAAAATCAGTAAAATTATACAGCACCCCCACACACAGCCAAAGTGGGAAATCAAAATATCTGAATGCGCTTTTTTCCAAACCCATGACACAACAATAACCTCAAAACACTAACACAACTTTGTCTTGGTAAGTGGCAAAGATACCTTACAAACGTAAATGTGCTTTTGTTACCAGTCCATCTCTGTTCAATTTTTAATACTAGACAAATCTGTCAAAATATCTGAATGCGCTTTTTTCCAAACCCATGACACAACAATAACCTCAAAACACTAACACAACTTTGTCTTGGTAAGTGGCAAAGATACCTTACAAACGTAAATGTGCTTTTGTTGTTACCAGTCCATCTCTGTTCAGTTTTTAATACTAGACAAATCTATTAACTGAAGTCTATGAAATGCACATGTAATTCGAACTGGAATTTGAACACTTGCTTCTGTTCTCTCCCAGCAGCAGTATGACATTCAAACAGAGACACAATCAAGATACTTTTTAATTAATTCATTACCAGCTGACTGGGCTTCACTTATCACCGTGTTTTGCTGGTTAAGCAGGACTGGGTTTAATCTTCACCAATACAAATCTGAAGTCTAAGTGGTAAAAAGTCCTCTAAAGTCTCTTCCTCTAAAGATTGGTATTTTGTAGAGGAAAAAAGTGCTCACAAGCTTTAAAATATTGACCCTAAAAATGTTTAAACATTGAAATTTGTAAAGCATCTGAACTAATGTATTTGGTTAAAATACTAATATGTTTTCAAGAGAAACAGCAGCAAAACCAGTTTGATAAATGGTCAACTTTGAAGTTCTCAAATATAAAGCCAACACAAATATAAAGTTCACACACAGATACATTACTTAAAGTGCCTCTTTTATGAAAAAAAAAAAAAAATTCCTGCTCCCCCAAAATAAAATCTGAATGACAGAACAGTCATGAATTTAACAAGGTAGCCACGCACCCCCCCAGAAAAAAACCAAAATGCACAACAAAACAACCCCACACAGACCCTAAAATACTGACTCCTAAGAAAGTAACTTACCATAATGCCTGTAACAATGTCACCTTTCTTCCTGTCCTTCAGGTGGTCTCCATTTTCACAGATGCAGAGGAGGTAGTTATCAGGGACATCTGCTGTTACCTCTTCAACATCTACAGACTCATCCAGCTTCAACAAAGGGTTCACATGTAGCAAATGTTAAAAAAAAAAACTACACAGATTCGGGTGGACTGCTCACAGGTCTTTCCAGACCTTAGTCCTGCACTCTCAGACATTAATCTAACAATCTTTTTAACTCCTGGTATGGTTTGAGAAATTAAATGAAAAACATGAGGTAGACAAAAGAGGATAGAGCTAAACAAAAAATGGAAGAAATTAAAATACATTGGTTAAAAGGTGTTTCTCTCTTATTTTAACATTTTTTAGGCAAGACCTGCAGGACACTGCAGATTTGGTAGTTCCACTCCATGACTTCAGAAAGCAACTACAGTAAACACAACAAGCCTACAACCCTGAGGAGATTGAATTGTTTGTAAAGACAGCAAGATGTTTTACCACTACATGAAATTAAAAGAAGTTGAATTTCTGCTGCCACTCTTATGTCAGCCACTAGCTGCTCATGCTCCATCCTGGTGATAACACTAGGATCAAGGCCTCCCAAAGGTTAGTCTGAAACCAGGTTTATTTGAAAAGGATATCTTCTCCAATAAGTGTAGACTTAGTGTAGAGGGCAGTCAGCTTACGGCTGAAGAGAGAGCTTTTATTTTCTCCAGCAGCTTTCAGTGCTGCAGTTTCCATTTGTTTTATTACTCCAACCTACAGGCAGACAAACAAGAAACAAAGTTAGATCTCTGGCAATAAATTATTATTTTTTTTGTTCTATATATCTGGTAATCTTTTAAGATGTACAAACAACAAATGCATAATTCAAGCCGGAATAGGTGATCAACAGAAAGGGCTCTCACATCAATCCTACTAATGAGATTATAAGGCAGTGCTTTTCGTGACCCTTTTCCTATTCCTGACTGCCCTCTCAACTTCTGTACCTGTGCTTCTCATCCTATTTTGAAACAATTTAGCTGGACATCACTGCTTATTAGAGAATGGTTGCTTGCATCCAATTTAGAATCAACAAGTCCTTTTCTTAGAAATAGAGGCAGAAAAAGAGGCTATCACCAGAAAGCCACAGAATTACAGGGATCCAGAACAGGAAGGAACAGAGAAAAAAAACAATGGGCTGGGATAAGAAAAACAAGGATGTGAGGAATAATAAAACAGAGAGAGGATATGTACATTTCTCCTTATTAAATGCAAAAACTTGATACAAAAACACTGAGAAAAATAATTGTTCTGGAGCTGTTCCTGAAAAAATGAAGAGGCTTCTCTGAATCTGCTAATGGCTCATGACACCCCCAGCACGGAGAAATTGAAACGAAGGGAAGTTGGCCATTTCTACTGCAGGAACCAGGGATAACGAGCTGCCCACTTCTCAGCCACCAAACCAGGGGCTGGTACAAGCAGTGCAAGTCCTCTCAGGGCTGGTCTGTGCTCAATTAGCAGGAGTCAGGGGTAACCTTGTGTCCCTTGGCTACGAGGCGGCGCACGTGGACGAAGAGCCGGTGGCTGGGGATGCTGGCAGTCATGAAGTTGTGATCCAGGTGACAGTAAATGTTCAGCTCCTTAGCTGCAATCTGCAACAAGAGTCAGCCAACGGGTCACCAAGTAATTTAAGAAGGTAAGGGGCTTATCTCCATGACAACAGTGATGCACAACCACAATTAAAAGCTGGGTGACAAAGGGAAAGCATTCCAGGAGAAAGCCCCTCCACCTCCCTGTCCCAGCATTGCCATAAACAGGGGATTCACTATCACAGGCTGCAGGTGTCAGGTTTTAAGGTTGCACCTTGATCTTTACCACTGTGAGGTAAACCACCCACACTGCACAGGCAGGGTCTGAAACACAGCTCAGCAAAAGGTCAAATGACTTTCATGCCACTAGAAACGCAGCAGGAATGGAAGTATTTAGTTTGTGGTCATAAAGATGGGATTAACCTGGCCAATCAACTAAAATACTGAAAAATCAATATTGAACAGCAGTGGAAACTAAATACTTAATAAAAAAAGAGTAAAAACACTTACTAAAATGCTACATTACCATGTGTGGTTTGTATGATCTTTTTGCCCCGTAGCAAAAAGGCAGGAAACTAAATACTTAATACAAAAAGAGTAAAAACACTTACTAAAATGCTACATTACCATGTGTGGTTTGTATGATCTTTTTGCCCCATAGCAAAAAGGCAGGTGTTCACTGAGCAGAGGATGGGGTACTAGGCAGGACCTGCAGGCAAACACTAACCTATCTGAACTGCCTATTTCTATTTCTGGGCTCTAAGTACACCAGCAAATGAGCAGACAAATTACACAGCACAAATATGATGGGGAAAATGAATTCCCAGTAACCAAGCAACATTTCTCACTGGTCTCAAGTGTGAAAATAGCACCAAACAAAGGTTGGTAGCAACGACTTTGGGACAGATCATAAGGAAAAGCATTATGAAACATTTACAAACCATCACTTTAACATTATGTTTGTTACATAGTCCTTTCCAGTTCCTACAGATCTGCCATGTGTGGTGCCACGTCCAGGCATGCATTCAGGATGGTCTCTGCACCCAGGCTATACCTGCTACGTTCATATTTTCTAACACCACTTGCCCCACTGCCTTTCAATCTGAAAGATTCCTAATGTCATATATTACAGTTATAAATTATATATATATTATAGTAGAGTTCTGAGCCATGATATACAATTTCACCTCAGAAAGTTTTTCAGCTTTAACTCTGACAAAACTCTGACTGGGAACTCACCTTAAATTCTCAATATACCAGGCAGCAAGCGCTACCATGTGACTACAAAATAATAAATGCCATTTTGGCAAAAAAAAAAAAATGTGTGCATAATGGATAGTCTTGAATTTCAGCACACAGAGATTTTTCATCCTGATTTCAAGTAGCAAAACAAAACAAAATACCCCTTAAAACCCAAAGAAGTCTCCCTTCCAGAACTGGCCACAGACCTAGGATGACACCAGCACAATCCAAGTATCTTTCCATAATCTTGGAAAAAATTACCTCTGCATCTTGTCCAAAGAACCGGTATTTGTATCCACATTCCACACACAAAACTGCATCTTTGTACTTTTTCTTCATTTCTATGAACTGGAGTTCTAGTGGAGTGTAAATGCTTTTGGTTCTTTTATTAAGATTTGTATCTGAAGAATTTTGAGAATTTTCATGGGACTTGAGAGATGCAGAAAACTGACTAAGATTATGTTGTAACTCCTCCTGTAAATAAAAGGTGAAAAAGTGGAAATTAGGAATCATCAACCAAATCAATAGCCCCCTCCTTGGTTTGCACTGACCACAGAGCTACAGTCTGCTCTTGCATTGAAGAGCCCCCAAGCTGCAGCACAACTATTGCAGCAAGATATCCAGAACACAGAATATCTGGAATGAAAAGGAATTAAAAAAAGTCAAAGTTAGCTAGTCCTCAGACACCTGAGGGGAAATCAGAACCCTACTGTAGCATAAGCTCTCAAAGCACAGACCAAGACAATGCAGGCTGCAGAGAGTGGGCAGTCTAAACAGGCCATACACTGAAATAAGGATGAATTACTGCTCCAGTTCACAGGTGAGAAACTCCAGCACGAAGAGATTAATGATGTTCCAAAAATCCACAGTAAATCAAGAAATAAACCAATCTGAGTCTCCGTTCCCTGTCTCAGCCACCAAAACTGTACTCCTTCTCCAGTCTGCACTTCATCCCTAAGCTCAGCAAACCTCTCAGAACAATTTAAACACAGAAAATCAGCACTACAGTTTCTAAAACCTTAAATGTGAAATGCTTTGAGCTCACTGTGTCTGCAGTTTACCATTTGCAATGACATTATGTAGCCTATTCTTGCCAAGCAACTTCAGCTCTACCATGCTGTGCTGCTCTGTATGGTCAGCACAGTGATGGCTTCAGAAGTGCAGAGAGAAATGCTGGAAAGTGTTTCACTTACAGCAAAATTCCTCCTCACTTATAGCACAAGATCAAGTACAGATAACATTGGTTAAAAAAAATACAAAGACAACACCCTCCAGAATTTTTTAAAGCATATGACTATTTAAAACAAAATTAATCAGGTTGTGCTATAAACTCTGCATCTGCCAACAAATCCAATAAACTTCCATTTCTTGTAATCTCACCAAAGGTCCTGCTCAGATTACCAGAAACAAAGTGAGCAGACTGTTTAGCAGCAATTCAGAAAAAAAAAAATCAAACAGAGATAGCTTAAATCATATACTTATATACTTTGGGTCACGGGAATGTACAAAGTGTGCAGTCAGAGAACAACCAGGGAAAAACAGCACTTAGCTGTACCTGCAAAATCCCCACAACTGCACACCACTAAGCCAGAAGAACCCAGCCCAGCTCAAATAAAGCTGCCCTGCACCCAGAACTTGGGTGCCTTCAGGAGCTCAGATGTCTCTGCTGCACAATCCTTTGGTCCAAGGTCTGTGCCAGCCAAACAGGGTGACCTTGTCTCATTTTACAGGGAACTGACAAACCCGTGAAATAAGGGCATGAAAAAAGGCACAAGGAGTAGAAACAAACACAAAAGCTGACTTGTTGAGATGGTCTAAGTTACCAGCTGGAGGAAGGTTACCAAGTAAAAAGCAAGACACAAACAGCTAAAAGGACCCCTTCCAAGGAAGGCAGGAAAAATCAGTTTTCTGGGTTCTCCAACTGACCCCATCCTCATAACCTCAACCCCTTACCACAAGAGAATTCTCTTGCCACAAGCTGCTCACTTCAGCATTTGGACCCCACATCCACACAAAGCAGAGCCCCCCAGTTGAAGACCACAGCTCTGAGACAGAGAAGGTTAAAATCATCTTTTCATACAAGCTCCTTCTGTCAAAAAGCCAGCTGCAGAACTCCACTAAAGAGCAGCCACCACAGTAAGGCATGAGATGCATTCTAGGACCTGAGCAGCTGACCCCCAAACCCCATCATTAACTTATGTTAATGCAAAATACTATTATTCCACTCAAGTCTCTTGACTTGCACCGTACATATCTTCATGACAATTTTTTCTCTGAGCTACCCCTACCTCCTGCAGATGAAAAAGCAGTGATACCTTTACTAGCTAGATTAAGCCACATCTCAGTGATAACCCTTCACAACATTTTTGCAAAGAAAGCCTGCTGGAGGTTTGAGAGCCCACATGTGGAAATGAAAGCAAGCTGAGCAAAGTGCCCCTCTGAACACGTGCCACAGGGTGTTACAGCTTCCCCCACAGGTGACAGCAACAGGGCTTCTGTCCCCTCGTGACGCTGCTGTTCACCGAGGAGCCGGATCAGCCAACCTGCTCACCACGCAGGGAGCTTCAGGAAAACATCTGTACACAAACACAGCTCCCTGGGGATCTGCTGCACCGCCCCACGTCAGGGCACAAAGGGAAGCTTGTGCCAAAGCCTGCTGGTTTAACTCACAACAAGCAATCCACACAGCCCACAGGGCCAAAGCTCTGCATACCTTCTGTGCGACCTTTGGGCCGCTGTCCCAAGATGGAAGAGGATTTTTCAGCTCTGAGCTCCTCCCAGTAACACTGGGACATTTTTCTTTCTCCTGAAAGCCATCCTCCCGAAGGCTGGAACACTGCTGGTTTGAATCACTGCAGAACTCTCTCAGCCTGCCCAGAGTTTCCAAACAGATACGGGACTTCTCATGTTTCTGAGATTCTTCTTGGTGAAAATTAACAACAAAAATATATTAACAGCTTATTTTCTAAAAGAGAACGTCCATCAGAAGAACACCAGTAAGCACAGACACAACCATTTTGCTCCATGCTCTCTTCCCTGCGTTCCCTCTCAGCCCCCAGTGCAGTATTTCTGCCAGCCTGACAGAATCATGCACTTAAACAGCTTGGTTAACTTCCCCAGAAAACCAGCATTCCTCACTTGTGTGCTTCTCTCCGTGTGGGAAAAGATGCATCATTATTTTTCAAACTGACAACTGCACAGCTAAAGTTAGCTAAGAATACTGGGAATCAAGCAGATTTTCTTTCAATGCTTTTCTTTAAGCAGACAGTGTTGCCTCTTGAGGGTGTACTAGTGATACTTCAAAGCACCACACCAACAAATTTAATACCGTTCCCACTCTGAAACTCAAGAGCCTAATTCTTCCTATTGCAACATAATGAACTTTACATTCACTGGTTTTCATACCAACATTACCTTATTAAATTCTCTGCTCAAAGCCAGATGGAACCCAGGCATTTCTGAGGCAACAAAGCAGCTGACAATGAAAACCTCATTGACTGGCTGCCAATGCTTGAAGGTTTGCCAAGAGTCAACTCACTTTTATCCTGAGCCTTCAGTGGGTTACAGATCTCTTCCAGGGTAATTTGTCGTGCCTTGGTCTTCTTCTCACAGGGTTCATTGCTTTCAGTAGATGTGCTCCTTTTTGTGCCACATTTAGAAGCCTGAAACATAAATTAAACTAATAACTCCAGTTACTTTTTCTGTTTGCTCTTCTCTGAAAGAGAACACAGCAACTTCACAATAAGTTAAGGCAAAATAGTCCAACCTCCCACCCCTGGTATTGCTGGTGGCCAGGATGGAGGAGCTTGGAGCATCCTGCTCCTTAGATGTCTTTTAAAACATGCAGTTAGAACACTATGTAAATAGAAAATTCACCAATTTTGCTGTCTCATCATTGACCTTTTGCAAGAAGCTTGACCAAATATGAAGAATTAATTCCTAAGTCCAACAAAACATAAACACTTTGCACAGGAGCACACAACAGGTGCTTTCAGCAGCTTGCATCCACATCTCATCTCGTGACCACAGATGGTTTAACCATGGAATTTCAATTTCCTTAGAACTAAGCAGGAACTCCAGCCTCACCAACTAAACCCAAAACCTCCACATAACCACAGCCCACATGAGTAGCAGTTTTCAAGCCCACTGTGAAACATCACCAAAGTAACACTAATTAGGAAGTTTATTCTACTAGGGCAGAAAGATGTAATCACACCTTTCAAAATATATTTGGACCAAAATAGCTGACTTGAGTCACAGGTAAAAAAAACCAAACAGCCTTCCAGGGCGGGGAAGGGGCTGGAAACAGTAACTGCAGGGATGAACTCAGAATGAAACCCAACTGCTGAGACACAGCCACTTTTCCCCAGTGCTGACACAGGGAAGATCTGCAGGCTCTTTTGGCCGTGCACCTACCAGCACTCAGACCCCGAGTTACCTAACCTCCAGCACCTGGGACAGGAGCAGGGCTCACAGCACGGCAGAGCTGCCCAAAAATGGGATTCATTCCTCAGCGAGCAGCAGTGACACCCTTCAGAGGACAGCGGAGGCAGCCGCTCCAGCCCAGCCCTGCCCTCTCCCTGCCCTCACTGGCGTTCCTAGCTCAAAGACAGAGCCAGGATCTGCCCCTGCCCAGGGCCGGGGCTGTGTGCCTGCAGGGCTGGGTCTGCTGCTGCCCTCAGCATCTCCACGAGGCTGCCAGGCACGTGGCTTGCACCAACATCCTGATCTACATCCCTAAAACCTGCTAATTGCAGGAGCCCTTGACTAAGGGATGCAGCTGCTGCCTGTCCCACTGATCAGGTCCCACTTCTGGCTGATCAGGCTTCAAAGAACACAAAGATCAAACCTCAGAGAATATCCTTACTTATGAATATCTTAGCATATTGCAGAACTGGAAGGCACAGGGGTTCAACACTGAAGTCCCAATGATATGGACCAACAGGCTGGCCTTGCCCAGATCAGGAAACCAGTGCCAAGCTCCAGCTCCTCTGCACCAGGCACATCCTGTATCACAGAATCCCGGGATATTTGGGGCAGGAAGGGATGCCTGAGGATGACCTGGTCCCCTGGGCAGTGGCACAGGACGTGTCCAGCTGGGGCTGGCACGGCTCCACACAGGGACACTCCAGGCCCTCCCTGGGCAGCTGCTCCAGGCCTCTGCCCCTCCATGGACACGAGTTCTCCCTCCTGCTGGCCTGCACCTCGCTGCCCTCCATGGGATGGCCACTGCTGCTCCTGCTGCCACTGGCAGCCCTGAGCAGAGCCCGGCCCGTGCTCTGGCAGCCCTGGCTGATGGATGGATGGATGGATGATGGATGGATGGATGGATGGATGGATGGATGGATGGATGGATGGATGGATGGATGGATGGATGGATGGATGGATGGATGGATGGATGGATGGATGGATGGATGGATGGATGGATGGATGGATGGATGGATGGATGGATGGATGGATGGATGATGGATGTTTGGAAGGATGGATGGATGTTTGGATGGGTGGGTGGATGTTTGGACGGATGGATCCCCCCTCAGTGTTCCCTTCTCCACCCTGCCCAGCCCAGCCCAGCGATGCTGCAGAGCCCAAATCCTCCCCGTGGCCTCCCCTGGGCCCTCTCCAGCAGCTCCGTGTCCTTCCTGCCAGCCTGCTCCCCGAGCACCCAGGTACCAGCGCCCACACAGATCGTACAGCCGGGACCCGGCAGCCTGTCCCGAGCCTGTCCCGCAGTGTCCGTGATACCGGGACGGATACCGGGATGGATACCGGGACGGATACCGGGATGGATACCGGGATGGATACCGGGACGGATACCGGGACAGCGGGCCGTGCCCGCCCCGCCCCACCCTGCGCACCGTGTAGCGGGGCCCGCACTCGCCGCCGCTCGCCGCCGCCCCGAAGAACCTGCTCAGCACCGGCTGCCCCGCGGCCC
>NW_024507213.1:176083-197681 GCF_017590055.1 Onychostruthus taczanowskii | reverse complement strand
GCGGGCGCGCGCGGCGGGGCCGCGCGGGGCGCGCTGGGAGCTGTAGTGTTCGAGGGGATGCTCCGTGAGGCGGGAAAGCGGCGGCGTGGAGGGAGCGCGGCTGTGGGGATGGTTTTTTTTGCGTGGGTTCTCTCTCTTGCCGTGGCCGCAGGTTGTCGCTCATGCGAGCACAGCTGTGGGACAAAGGTCCCTCCTGGGCTGTGGCATCGGCCCAGTTCTGTCCCACAGCCCCTCGCCGGGCTCCTGCAGCATTCCCATCACGAGTGGGGGTTTTTCGTTGAAATTGGAGAACTTGTAAAAATTTAAAAAAAAAAAAAATTAGAGAAGTTATTCTTAAGACACGTTGTAACGCAGTTCGTGCTTCCCCGGCAGGAATGAGTACAAGTACTTCCAGAGAATGACGAGCACGTCCCGTGTGGAAGGTAACGTGTGGGCACCCGAAACTCGGCATTCCGCATTTCCCTGCCTGCCCTCACAAGTATTTCAAGTATTTCCCACCAGTATTTCAGCCCTTTGCAATCGCTCGGGGTAGATGAGGAAAGAAGACCAGGCAGATATTTCCGAGCAATGCAGGCGATCTCTTAGGGAGCAATTTTCAAGTCCGTCTTCCATCAGAATGGCAAACTTCATCTAAAGTTTACCTAGCGCGAAACTCCAAGTTAAAATGGGAGGGTTTTCACAAGCTGCCTAATTAGCAGAGGTGGTTTGTTTTTCTCAGTCGGCATTAGCTTATCTAACTTGTTTGCTGTGGCTCAGCCTTGGCCATTCGATCCACCCCTCTGACCCTTGTGACAGTAATTTTGCCGAGTTTTCTGAGTGCTGAGCCAAATCCATGCACCAGAAAGTCCAAACTATGGAGCAGAAATACTGCAGTTGTTTGTCACTTTTTCATGGTTTGCTGTGGGGTTTTTTTAATGCTGTTAAAACTCACTTGTTTGATAAAAACTCACTTCTGGTCAGCTTCATATATTCCCTTGTTTTGATTAGGTGCCTTACTCCATTTTCTGCCCTGAAACTCTGTTTTGGTTGGGCCACTTACTCAATTTCCTGAATCGAATGTCTGTTCCATAATCCACAAGGAATGTCTAATCTCATCTTGAAAAACTTCTGAGTAAACGACTTTACATATGTTCAGAAGACCCGATTCAGCCCTTTGCTACTGTATGTGCTAAAAAAGGGCAGAACACAACTGACAGTTGTAAGTCTTTTTAGATGTCTGCAAGTTGAATCTCACCTGGCAGGAGTGAGCTGTGATCAAGAAAAAAGATGTTTGAAATATAATTACAAAGAAACATTTTGCTCTGTCCTGCCTGCAGATCTTTTGATGAGCTGTGATCTCAGATGCTAGGCAGGAAAAGTGCTTCATAACCAGACTTCTTAATAGATTATGCTGCCATAAATCTTCACACCAGGGATGTCACCTTTGCCTCTGCTGTGTCTCAGCCTGGAAACAACGTGGAAAGAGTGATCATGTTGGCATTGTGGGGTTTTTTCTCTTGATAAAAAGAGAAAACTTTTTAAAAGGTTTTTAAAAAGGAACTCCTTTTCCTCATAAAGAGGAACATTCATTTCCTTGAGACATTTGCATATGAGAGGTAATCAGGATATGAATGCTTGGGTTTGGTCAGAAATTATATTTATGTGTGAACGTTAGAGTGTGATTGATCACCTGTAGCACCTTGGCTTTAGATTTAATTTGCCTGGTTCTTCTCCTGGAAATTGTGGTGGGTTTGTAAACCAGTTCTCATTTGAGAACTGGGGCCTGAGCTTGTGCTTTTGCTAACTGCTGCAGAGGGGCTTGGAAAGGCAGGGGAAGTCCATCAGTGCCTCTAAACAATTCAAATCAATTCTCTCCTGCTCAGGTAAACAAAATGCAGTGATCATGGGTAAAAAAACGTGGTTCTCCATTCCTGAGAAGAACCGTCCTTTGAAAGACAGGATTAATATTGTGCTCAGCAGGGAGCTCAAGTAAGTATGATAAATAAGGACCCTGTACAACAAATAAAAACCTGCACCAAAAAATGTCTGTAGTGTTACAACATACAGTAGTTCCAAATGTACCATTTTTGATACCTGTTTAGAAAGCATTTCTGCTGTTGGTTCTGAGTGTTATGACTACTTTACTCTGAATTTTTAATTATTTAGAATTCATTCACAAGGAAATTGTCATTACTTTGCATCGTGAGTACTACTTTTAGCTCTACTCACAAACCATTTGACAATTTTCAATAGTGTTTCTGACTCGTGTATTTAACTGTATTTCTCCAGTTCCTGCTTACACTGGTGGCCCCTAAGTCCATTTTTTGAAGTTCATTTTTGTTATGATTTGTGGATGAACGATCCTTTTTTAGAACTTCTTGAATGCATGACCCACAGTCACGCAAATAGTTTTAAATGGAAATGTCCACTTGTAGTGCTTTATTGCTTTGGAGGATGTTGGTAGATTTGCAGGTGATTATGTGAGAATATTGGCTTTTCAGCTGGTTTTGTTGAATGAAATATTAATGTTCTGAAATTCAAGTCAAAATCTACATTTTAGTTCTTGATCATCTGTATTTAATGATCTATGTTTAATTTATAGATTGTGTCTTTGTCTTATAGATATGTAAATTTCTCAGTTGCTCTTTTTCAGAAACACATTGTGAAATTCCAGACTCTTAATTTATATTGCCTTCTAAATTACAGTTAAGCTGTGATCTGTTGAACAATCCTACAGTCAAATGAGACTTCTAACATAATTTGGCAATAACAGGCACTTCAAAATAATTAACTGACGAGCTGCATGTAGTTATTTGTTAATTCAGCAAAGCACATTTTGTGTCTAGAGTGTGTTGATGATCATGATGAATTGTCCTTGATTTACTTAGTAATAGAGCTTTGCTTTTTCTAGGGAAACCCCGAAAGGAGCGCATTATCTTTCCAAAAGTCTGGATGATGCTCTAGCTCTTTTGGATTCACCAGAGTTAAAAAGCAAAGTAGACATGGTTTGGATCGTGGGAGGCACTTCAGTGTACAAGGTACATTTAGCCTCCTCCTAAATTACTAATTTTCTGTGATGGGATGAGGATGAAGCTCCTATTACTGCTGCTTTAGGAGGTGCTTCCCCTTCATATTACCAGCAAACTGCAGTGATTGCAACAGAACAGGTCTCAGAGAGTGGGATCTCAGCTCTCAAGTCCAGAATACCTGTCTAGAAACTGAACATTGCTCTTGCCAGTGGGCCAGTGTCACACTGTTGTTGTGCTTTTGAGAGCTTTTCATAAGTACCTAAATTGCTGGATTCTTCAGAACAAGCCCATATTGTTATGTTTATTTTACTGAGCCCATGTTTTTGTATTTATTTAACTGAGATTGCTGACTGACCCTGCAATGGGTTTGAAAAGAAAAAAAAAAGGAAAAGTGCTCCAGCTTTTTTAGCCAGAGTATGACGCTTTGTACATGTAAATGGGGAAGAAAATAGGATTTAGAGAGAGCTGACAGGTCATGGTGTCAGCAAAAACAAGAGATAACCATACAACAAAAGGTCGCACTCACTCTGCTTTCCCATCCAGCAGTGCTCCTAGTGCTCCCACTCCCTGGGTCAAGAATTGTAAAGCAAATTCTATTTAACAGTCAAAGGAGCAGTGCTGCTGTGCTGTAGTCATTACAGGCTTGCTGGGAGGTGCACTGCAGGTGTTGGGCACTGGGACGTGAGATGTGTGATGGCAGTGCCATAATGCACCTGGTGGGAGATCAGGGCTGGTACTGTGCCCTGTGCACGGGGTAGGAAAATGCATTTTTCTGGTACTTCGTGCCCTTACACTTCGTGCTCTTCCTGAATCTCTCCTCTGTGCCTGAGGAAATGCATCTTTCACAGTAGAAGCAGTGAAGTAGATTGCTAAGATTGTAAGAAGATGAGGCACACAAACACATTCAGCCTGTAATCAGATGTCATCCTACAGTAGAAATATCCTTGGCTCTCTGCTGTGACAGTGCCTGTGCCATGAAGAGGGTTTCTGGAGAGACCTTCTCCTCACAGAGGGCAGAGCCAGAGCCAGCTGTGAGCTGCAGCATTTGCACCTTCCCTGCCACAGGCTCAGCTCTAAAGAGTTATTGTTTCTGCTGCTTCTTCCAAGAGCATCTGTCTTGAAGGCTTCTGGTATTTGGAAGAAAAGAATGCCTTTTTTTAGACCATTACTCACCAATACTGACATTACAAATTGGCAGTTTTGATAGAGAGTAAATTGGAATGTACTGCTTGCGCTGATCAGTACAAGGGAATGTGTAAAGTAATAGGAGACCTGGTTACCCTGGACGTGGACAAGCATTGAGAGAGATGGGAATGTCCATTGTGGAGAAGGGAAGGCCCCAGGGAGAGCTCAGAGCCCCTTCCATACCAAAGGGGCTCCAGGAGAGCTGGAGAGGGACTGGGGACAAGGATGGAGGGACAGGACACAGGGAATGGCTGCCACTGCCAGAGGGCAGGGATGGATGGGAGATTGGGAATGGGGAATTGTTCCCTGGCAGGGTGGGCAGGCCCTGGCACAGCTGGGGCTGCCCCTGATCCCTGGCAGTGCCCAAGGCCAGGCTGGAGCAGCCTGGGACAGTGGGAGCTGTCCTTGCCCATGGAACAAGATGAGTTTTAAGGTTCTGTCCAACCCAAACCCTTTTGTGGTTCTGAAATTTGACCTGTTTCCTCCCTTTCAATCATCTACTCAAGACAGCTTTGCCATTGCCAGAGAACCATTGCCAATTCCTCCAGGGTCCACATGGTTATTTCAGACAGTGGCTTATAGTCCTGTGGAGCCTTTTAGCTCCTAGGCTTAGCACCAGATCATCAGTTAATCAGTTTGCCTTGGGGGGCTCCATCTTGATCAGGGCTGTTGTCACCAAGCTCTGGGAATGATCCTGCAGGCCTGTTTCTGTAGATGGTGTGAGCAGGGAGTGTGCCATGACCTTCCAGGCCTTTGCTGGTTTTTGTTTCCCACACCCCTGGGGGTGCCCTGGGCTATTCAGGATGTTTGGGCACCTGCCCAGACACCAAGCTGGGGCACCAGCCAGACCTGCCCCCATCCAGGGAGCTGGGCCAAGGTGCAGCAGCTGCCCTGCTGTCTTGAGTGCACGTTTGGGACACAGGTGTCCAGTCAGTCTCAGCTACAGGTGGCTGAGGTGCCCTCTCCAGCCTTTAGGAACTGAGGCAAGCCAAGGTGCAGCAGCATGTGCTCCAGATGCCATTTTGGGACAGGATGCTGCCTGCCAGGAGTGGGATGGAGGCAGGTGTTTGCTGCTGTTTACATCCTTTTCCTCCTCAGACTGCAGAAGAGGGAGGGCCAAATCTGTGAACATTTGTAAGGACACAGAGCATCCCTCTGTTGGTTCTGGCCATCTCTTCCACTGCCCCTTGGTTCTCAAGGACACAGTTCTCTCCAGGCTGTGGGAGGATTGGCATCAGCTGCCTCAGCAGCCTGTGAGCTGTGGTGGCCATCCAAGCCCTCCTGTAGGTCACACTGATGCTGTGCTCACACACTCTAGGAAAACCTACCTGACCCCTGCAGCAGGGAAAGGGAGAGCAGTGGGGACAGGGAGAGGCTGGGTGGAGTGTTGGTATTGGCAAGTGAGAGCAGGAAGGATTGAAAACAGCTCCATCAGTTCAGTGAGGGTTCAGAAGAACTCATGTGGGTGTCATCTTCCTGAATTTGTCTGGACACTGATCCCTCATCAGGTCTGTTATCTCCTAATGTAGCCACAGGGCAGCAGCAATGCCCCCAGGAAAGCTTTTGGGCTTCTGACAGCACAGACTTACCGGTTCATTTGCTTGGATATTAGTGCAGTGCCATCCCCTGTGCACTGTTCTGGATCTCCTGAGCTCCAGGAGGAGGTGGGGTTGCTGTTGTCTGCCTGGATGAGCAAGGAGGAGCCCAGCAGTGGGTTACAGCAGTTACGAAGCTGTTACACATCATGTCAGGCACTCTGTGGTTTTGTGTGAGCACTTGGTGTTTGGAAGGCTGTCTGCTGGCTTGTGAGTGCTTCTTGTGTGCTGGGAGCCTGTGGTGCTGGCCCTGGAGTCCCTCACAGCTGTTAGAGCTCATCAGATGTACTGGAGCACAGCTTCTGGCTCAGTTTCATCCCCAAGGCATTTCATTCATGAATATCAAACCTGCTCCCACATACAACTCAAGCATGGTGAGTGGGGACAGTTGGAAGATTCATTAACAGGTGAGCAGTGATCTTGGAAGTCACTTCCAACCTTCTACGATGCTACAATTCTCCACTAGCCTTCCCCATGCTGCAATGGTGATTTCAAAACCAGGTTTCTGTTCTGAGTTAAGACACTGCTGCACCTGTGTGGAGGTATTGTCTCTTGAGAGCTTCAGGTCTTGGCCTTGACTCTGAAAAATAGTGCTCTCTGGACATCCTGGGGGGTTAGAGGCCCAAAAAAGGGTTTAGGCTGGAAAGGGCTTGAAGGCTCATGTCATTCCAAACCTCTTGTGATGATCTGGGATGCCTTACACTAGATCAGGTTACTCTGATTCCACTCAGTATAAGTTGTATCAGTCTCTTTTAACAACATTTAAACTGTGTGGTTTAGATGGGTCAGAAACAATATTGAGGTTTTACTAGGAATAGGACCTCTAAGTCCATCACATCCTTGAATATTAAATAGGATGTTACAAAACACAAAGAAAACCAACAACAACAAAAAAAAAAAAAAAAAAAAAAAAAAAAAAAAAAAAAAAAAAAAAAAAAAAAAAAAAAAAAAAAAAACAAACCATACGCATACAAATCCACAAAAACCAACAGACCCAGGTGTCAACTTCCTTATGTTTATGGTGTGATTTCATGATGTGTGAAGTGAGTCCATCACCATTCCACCAGCTCAGCTCTGTGCCTTCTCTAATTTCTCTTTGGTCCCAAAAAAAGGGTGAAACCAATGGAGTGGGCTGGACAGGGCAAGACTGAATTGAGTATCAGTGAGGACCTACTTTATTCCTTGTGGGAAGGACAGCATTATGACAAAACTCTTTAGCCACCCTGCCCTGTCCTCAGCAGTATTTCACTGAGGCAGTGTCAGAGTCCAGGCCTCCCTGAACAGACTCCTTTGGAGGCTCCAGCCGTGGAAGGTTTTGTGTTTGATACAAAATCTGCTTATCTGAGGTTTTCTGAAGTTGCCTCTGGAGAACAGGGGGGGCCAGGTGTTCCCAAGGGAACAGGAGCTGTCCCCATGGGCAGTATTGGAGTGGCAGGGCTCAGGGTGGGGGACAGGTCCATGGGGCAGGGTCTGGCCCCATGACCATAACCAGGTCAGGCATAGCCTGGGGGTGACCGGGCTGGGGCTGGGTCAGGATGGCAGCCAGTGGCTGATTTAAGTGTGTGCTGAAATCTCAAAGCAGGAGAAAGTTGCCCTGAACAGAGCAGAGGAAGTGGAGAAGTGTTTGTCCTTGCCCCTTGCATGCTCACTGCCAGGCACTGGGCACTCCCAGCTGCTGAGGAGCAGTATGTGGCCCAAAACCAGCCTGTTGCTCTTCCCCAAACTCTTTTCTGTTTGCTGTTTACTGTTCGTGGGCCACCTACACACACAGGCCTGCAGGGCCTGGAGGCAAACTGAGGGAGCATCTGCACTTCTTCTATGAGTGTGGGGACAGTGACACAGCTGGCTGGTTCATTCAGCTCATGAAACCATTTCCCCAGAACAGAGGTCACCATCTGGTCTCCCTGGGATTAAATTTAACTTCCTTTGCACCGCCTGTGGTCGGTCCCTCCCTGTGCTCCTCCCTGGCCTGTTGTGGTGGTAGAGAGTTCTTGATGAAGCTGGATTCCCGCAGGGTTGGATAGAAAGTAGGTTTGTTCTGCTACAAAGTCTCTGTTAACAGAACACGTTTTTATTTGTGAAGCACATTATTATTCTGTCATTTTGCAAGCGTGACTCTTCTTACCCCCCTGTCCCTAAACAAGGAAAAATACTAGTGTTTGTGTACAAACTGCATGGACACCAGTTCAGTGCTGTTCAATGCTTGTGTGCTGTGACTTACCTCTTTCATTTCTAACTGTTCTCTAGTAGAGCAGCTTTTCTACAAATTAGCCTCTCAGCAGTGGTTAATTAATTTTATTGGATTCCATTTGTTATTACTTGGTTCCTGTGCTTGTTGAAGTAGTACCTAATAGCCTGCTGCATGGTGAGTCACCTTCCACAAAAAGCATTGCTCGTTGCCAGTTTAAGCAAAAGAGAGGAGCAGCTACAAGCTTTTCAAAAATGTATTGTAACCAGCCCTAGTGTAGCTTTTCATGGGTTATTCTAATCCCCACAAGGTCTGGTGGAGCTGCCATTTTTCAGTCTCACAACAAAATGTATATTCCTAACTCCTGAATTTGTTGGTGAAAACCTCACCTAACAAACATTATCTTGGAACATTTTCATCCAAAGACCTTGGAAATGTACAAGCTTTCAGCACATGTTACCGTTTTGCCACAATCCAGAGATCCAGCTTGGAAGTTAAACTAAGGGGTAGATTGATAATCTGGAATTCCAAAAATACAGCACAAATCCCTCACAGTGATATTAAGCATCAGAACAAATTACTTTGAGGTGTGGGCATCTCTCACCACTTAAACCTTCCTGTCTCCCAAAGAGGTGTGATTCAGAAATTGCTTGTTGCTACTGGGCCTACTGCTCCTTTCTTCTCACAGGGCCATTCAAATTTTGTTCTTAACTTCTGCCAGATACCCCAGGCTCTGAGAATAGGTATTGCTGCCACTTACCAGGTGGAACTGACACAGGGTGAAATTATCCCTTTAGAAAGTGCTCTTCAGCAGAGTCTAAAAGAGGAGATTCAGAGTGTAATTTTCACGGCTTTGCTGAAAGCCTGTGATACATGAAATTGTGACTGAATTTGTGTTGTTTCTAAAGGCAGCAATGGAGAAGCCAATTCATCATCGATTGTTTGTGACAAGAATCTTGAAAGAATTTGAAAGTGACACATTTTTTCCAGAAATTGACCATAAAGACTACAAGCTTCTAACGGAGTAAGTACCAAAATGAGTATCAGGCTTGTCTTCAGAATAATCTAATTTGAATGTTTTAAGGGTTATGTTAAGGCCATGTTGGTTTGAGTTTGAGGTGAATTTTTTCCCAGAGTCATACTTCACTCACAACCTGGAATGGCACCACACTCTGCACAGATTTTCTTGGAACTTGCTGTGTTCTTCAACTTTCCTACAGTCTTCACAGTGAAGAATTGTCTATGTCAGTTTGCTGCAAAAATAGCTTTTTCTTATTGTTTCCTGGTTTAGAATTACTCAAATATTTACTAAGCTTTGTAACTCTCAGTATGTTGTTAGTAAATAGTATTTGGTGTCTGAATGTCTTTGATAAATTGCCAAAGACAAATTAAATTGACTTGAATGGAGAGGCTTGAGCTTTATGGATTTCTAAGGTTATTCCTTCCCTCTTGAGAAAATTGCTTCTTCCTAACAAACATAGTAGGAAAAGGTGTACAAAAACTTACAGTTTCTGCCATTCACTGTGGTTTCTTTTATATTATCCTTGTCATATTCCAGTTGTGATTTTATGTCCTCTGCAACAAGATTACCTTCAAACAGGCACTGAGGAGCAGCAAAAATTCAGGCACCTGCCTCAAGAACCAGGGAGGACCAGACCTATTCTCCTCCTGCTGCTCCTCTTTTGGCTCTCAGCTGGTTACAGACCAGGAGTGGAAGAAATAGAAAGCAAGAGGAGTGAAGCTCTCCTCGGGGGGCACAGGAATGGATTAGCACGGCTCTGGGGGAGGATAGGCAGGGGCAGGGAAGAGGGATGCAGGACAGACAAGGTGGGTGGGGAGGATGAGTCACCTTCTCCAACTCCAATATATTGTGAGCTACTCTGCTCATTTGAGTGTCCTGAGATCTGACCCAATGCTCCCTCTTGGCTGTTCCTAGCTATACGTTGTTTTTGGCCAATGTACTGAAATGAACATTGGTGTTGGAACATGATTTTGTAAAATAACGGGTAATTTCCTCACTGAAGTGGAAACCTGATGATGCCAAACCTTACCAAATAAATTTAAAATGTATCTCTCCTTCAAAGTCAGTATTACTCATACAAAATCCTTCTTCTTTCATGAGGAGATGAAAAGATTTTTTTGAAAGCGTCTGTTAATAAGAAGTGGTTTAGAAAACCTGGAATATAGAAGAACTCTTTCTATGGTAGCAGTCACCTGTTTAGTAATCTCTTGCAGACTTGTAAAAAGCCTTGTCCTTAGCATTTCCTCTAGACCAACCTAGGAAAAGCAGGGCAAGGAAAAAACCCAGTGTTCCATAATCTCTTCTTCCTTAGTTGATATTTTGAATAACATATTGGAGGCTTTAATAAAAATGTTGGGTATTTCTTTAAGCCAAAAATAGGGGTGTTGTGTTGTGTCAGAGTATGCTTTCTTGATCTAAAAGATGTGCATATAAATAATGGATAGTAGTTAATATGCATCCTAAAAATGGTGTACCTGTTCTAAAAGACAGTGTTTTCATTTTTTTTTTCCCAAACATCTTGCTTTTCTAGTTGATTGGATAAATTACAGGTGAATCATAATGATACTCTTACCTGCTTATTGGCTTTTGCTTTTTCTTCTCCTCTCTCCCTAGGTACCCAGGTGTCCCTGCTGATGTCCAAGAAGAAAATGGTATCCAGTACAAATTTGAAGTGTATGAAAAAACTGTTGTGGCGCAATAAGGGAGGCATTTTGTACTTCAGTGTAAGGGCAGGTATTTGAAACCATGAAGTTTTACTGAGTGTAAAGATACATTAAAATTTTGAAGAAAATCATGCCTGATGGTAAAACACCTCAGTAGTGAATGGTTCCAAAAAGCACACCCCACACTTTGAAGACACACCCTGCAGAAGGGAGTCTGAGGAATTGCACAGCAAAGGTTGCAGGAGACCTTTCACTGATCTTAGAATCCGACAATTCCACGGATAAGGAAGGGCATTACACTGTGTCAGAGCTTTTCTACTGAAACAAAGGGTTTTAGTATCTCTCTCCTTGTTCAAAACATGCAGCACTGAGAAAGCACCAGTCCTCCAAGTGTGACTGGGATGTTGTATACATTTATAACAGCCTTTAAAATGTATTGGTGATGGGGTAAAGGTAAGCAGGCCCAGCAGGGAAAGGGGGATCAGGGAGTCTCACGCAGCAGTTGAGGGGTGCACTAATCCAGGACCTGTCACTCCAGGGTGCATCCCACAGGATTACCAGTCCTGCTGCAGGTGGGCTCGTCTCCCGTGGGGCCACAGGTGCTGCCCACGGGGTCACAGCCTCCTTGGGGCATCTGCTGCTGTGGTGCGGGCTCCTCAGGCTCCCTGTGTCCTTTGTCTGTGCCTCTCCTGCCTGACCTGCCCTGCAGGGCTCTTCTCCTCTCCCCTCCCAGCACCTCTCACCCCAGCTGTTGTTCCCCACCTTCTGGACTCTGTTGTCCCAAAGGTGCCAGTGCCACTGGTGGGCTCAGCCTTGGCCGGGGCTCTGCCCTGGAGCCAAGGGCACTGGCCCTGCAGGACACGGAGGAAGAAGCTTCCAGCAGCTTCTCACAGAAGCTCTCCCTGCAGCCCCCCTGCCTCCCACACCTGGCCACACAAGCCCAGCAAAATCTGGTAAAGAAGGTTTAATATTTGCCTAGATTCACAGCTGTGTGAAAGCTTTGCTGCTCTCATAAAAAGTCACTGTGTCATTTTGACTGCAGCCACTTCGAAGTGGAAGAAAATACACGTTGATTTCGTTAAAGTCTGTGTTCCTAGGTTCCTGCCAAGCATTATCAGTAAAATGCAGTTTGTTTGTCAGTGTGATTATGAATAATCTATGTGACAAATGCGGGTTATAAGCAATAGTGGAGTAGTTCTGTTTCATCTTTATTCGATACAGTTAAATACAAAAATACTAAAAATATTAAATAAATTGATATCATTTACACTGATGATCCCTTAGAATATCAGCTATGAGCACCCCTTGAATTTCCCATGGCACTTTACTACAACACCTAGCTGATAAAAAACACATTTGTTGCAGCACCTGCTCTGAGTTGTCTCAGTTTTCTCTGTGTTTCCTTTGAAACTGTAAGCACTTCCCTGTATTGATCTTCTTCTTCCATGTGTGCTGATGTTACATCAATCGATCAAAACAAGTTTTTGCTTACATAATGCTGCAAGAAGTCTCCAGAGTTTTAAAATGACGGCACATTGTTGAAGGGGAGGAAAGAGACTGCTACCAGGGAGATGTCATTTGTTTTATATAAACACGAGTCACAGTGACCTGGCAAGAGAATAACCTCCCGAAAGTGTTTAAAACATACCTGTTATAGGTCAGTGTTGAAAGCTCTGACAGTTTGCAAAGTACTGTGTTTAGGACAACTGACATTTATTAAAAGTAGGAGAAAAGACTTGATGCAATGTTGGCTGAGGCCAACATACATTAGAAACTTTGTGCCTAAGTGCCGAGATAGGGTTCACTGAGGCCAGGATGTTTTGTAGCATCATTTCAGTTTCAAAGAACTTTTAACTTGGGTGCAAAAACAAGCCTGCTGAGAACATAAGTGGTTACTCTTGATTCTTTGTGGACTCACTCAGTCCTCTCCAGATTTAACCACGTTCTTTGTCAGATACAACAACAAATTAAGTTAATTGACGTTTCGTGGAAATGTGAACTTCTGTCTCCTGCTTGAAACTTTTCAGAACATAATGCTGTTCCCTCAGTGTGGCTCTCTGCCGCAAAGATCCATTTTTGTTTGGCTTGGTTTTCAGTAGAAGCACTGCATTGGGACAGCACCTTTTGTACCACAGCTTTTCAATGCACGGAGCCCTGTTGAGAACTAGGAGAATGCATTTGACTGCAGTGAAGCTGAACCCAAAAATCACGTTCACCCCACGGCCAGACAGCCCAGGCAGCACTCTCTAAGCACACCAAGGCTGAAGGCTTGCTGTCTCAGGGTGGGTGGGCAGAAGGGTGTGAGCCTGTGTGCTCAGCGAGCACATGCAGACTGTTTGCTGTCGGGTGTATTGTGAGGGTGGCTACCTGGCCCCTGTCACTTGCCCAGGGTAAAAATAAGTCTCTCATACTGTGGCTTGAAGAGAAAAAAAAAACCCTGTGTTCCAAATGCGTCTTCCCCATGTTTTGTTTACTCCTGTACCTCATTGATGAATGATTCCTTGAAAAGCCATAGATTCTCATTATGTCCAGTACAGGGGAAAATGTCATGTTTTTACCCAGTTCCGTGTAGCTAAGTGCAATGAACAGCATCATGAGTGACAGTGTAATTACCAATCACCAAGAAAAGTCTATACAGGTATAATTTAATCCCCCTCATTCATGCTTTACCGGGAACAAACTGTTCCAAACATATTAAAATTTTAATTTTCAAAGATAATACTAGATTTAACAAGATAGCTAAAACCAGAGGGTTTGCATAAAAAGTGAAAAACAAACATAAATGTTTTTATTGCTTGTCTATTACTCATTATCTCTTATCTGACAGTGGACAGCGATTTCCATTTGGCAGTAGAAAGCTGATGTTTTCAGTAGTGTTAGAGCCACAGTGTATTCAAGGTCAGAGCTGGGAACATTCCAACAACAAATCTCTATCGTGGACAGCAATCCGTGGAAAAGAAAGGTACACTCTGAAAAATAAGTTAGCTAATTTAGCAAATAAAATACTATTAGTATTTATACAGAAGAGCAGGGGAAAAACAGGAAAGGGAGAATGGCAATGATTATCTTATTCAGGTTATCTGAGGAGAGCACCGGTAGCACTTGATGTGACATCTTAATGGGGAACAGACAATCATGTTGGCTTCATCAGACAGCAGCTAATTTACTGAGGACTTAAACCTAAACCCAAACTTCTCCTTAGTAGTTAAGAAGTTTTCCTAACAGAAGAAGGTGGGAGCAGGCAGAGACAGCAGCCGACTTGGAGGGAAAGATTGTTCCGTGATCAGGATAGAAAATTAGGTGAGCAGAGGTGACAGATGAGGCGACAAACCCTGGTGAAGTACAAAACTGGGAGATGCCTCCCTTGTTGTTCAGGTGTGCATTAGCTGTCTCTGCTTGCCCTGGAGGGCTGTAGGAATAAAGCCAACCAAGTTAGGGTGAGGCTGGCTGAAAAATCTGAAGAGTCAGGTCCTGAAACAGAAGAGTGGGAGAGGAGAAAGAGATGAGACGAGGAAATTGATGTTTCTTAGAAGGATTCATGGTTTATCGTGTTAGTTTGCCCTGTAGCTATAATTACTAAGAAAACACTTTAAGAGTGCTTCGAGGTTTAGCGCCTTGAAGATGCTGTGACAAAGAATGTCATTAGAGAGGGATTTTCAGGATTTGGGCGTTTGTGTGACTGCCTTTGTCAGCCCCACAGAAGTCCTCAGCTAGAGCTGTTATCCCTGGATACTTGCTCTACACCCGGGAGCGAGAGTCCCATCCCAGAGCCTCCCTGTGTCGGGGGCTGTGGCTGTGCCCTTCCCTGGGTTCTGGGACTGCATGTGAGGAGCCTGCTCTTTTCCCTGCCTTCACTTGCTTTCAGCTGCCTCTGGGGTGATCCTGGGTTATTCTACCCTCTGCTCTCTGCAGATCGTTCTGTCTCCTTCCTGTAAAATCAAAGCACAATTCATACAAGAAGCCGTTTGTTAGATTAATTGACGTGGTTGGAAAAGATCAGCTCCTAAGCAGAGGTCTATTCTGATTACATTTTCAGGACGTTTTTTAGAGTGACTTGGACAAGAGCTTACATTGCAAAAGTTGCCTGTTCATCTCCAATTAAATTGCATGGGTTAAAGTAGATTATCTTTTCTCATACATCTTGTTTTGCTCTTTTTATCATTTAATGGTTTAGCTACAGCATTTGTGTATCATCTTCAGTCCTTGAGCTGTGGTCCTCGCCATTCTATTCCTTATCTCTTCAGTTGTCCCATTGGATTGAAAATTTACAGAAATTCAGAGAATTGGGCTGATCAAAAGAAGTAGGTATTTCAAGTGGGTGTCTCTTAAGTATGTGCTTATTTCTGATTAAGTGGTGGTAAATTGTTTTTCTTGAAATCGGGCCATATTTTTGCCTAAGTAAACAAAGCTGTAGGTATGAAATAAATATTTTATTAAGTGATGTGTGCTGTGAAGGGAAAGAAAAGATCAGGGGAAAAGTAAATACAAAGTGAGAATAAACAGAACCTGAGGGGACAGGAAATGAGTTATACACCTTTACCTGTGGAGCTCTAAATCAGTGTCTCTTCCTTCCTTGAGCAGTTCAGTTTAACACGTTCCTAAGGCCAAGCAGAGTCTTCTTCAGCAAGCAAGCCATTATTCAAAGTCATAAAATAATTTATAACTTATGTAATTGATTTAATTGAAATGGACACTTGCATGGAAAGAGAACATTTTGATGTTCATGCTTCCTTCAAATGCAGTTTTCCACACAAAACCCTGCTGGGAACACTCACATTGGTTTCGGACAGCTGTCCCAGTGGATGGATTACCAGCCCTTCACTGGAGATCCCTGCTTCACCTCAGTAACTTAAAATGGATTGGGCCACTGAATTGCACTAAAGCTTGTTCAGTTGTACTAAGGAGCACTTTGGAAGCGTTTAGTCTTTTTAGTTCTGTATCAGTAGCTCACTGAACATGTCCAGAAAAGCTCCTGGAAATGTTTTCTTGTGAAAACAGCTGGAAAAAGAGCTTCATTTCACAAGATCAAGAAGGAAATTTTAATGACTATACCTCCTCTTGTTAGATTTTCGTCAAAAAGATTAAAATTTAGATCTGGTCCCATCAGTGGTCCTAGGTGGAAAACCTCATTAATGTAACACGTCTAAGTTTAGAAGGAATTTTTTTTTTATAATTAATTTTACATCCTTTTTTTCTCATGCCTGTTCAGTTGTTTATCAAGGCAACCCATTTGACTGGAGTTCTTTACTCACTGAGTATTTTTGTGCATATTGCTATTTCAGCCAGTCAAAATTGATTTCCTTAGTGTTGACGCTCAGTGGCTCTCATGAAATTATGGTTATCTTTCCAATGGAATCATGTAAATTCTGTTCCTTTTGTTGCAGACCAGTTTCACTTTTTTTTCTGCACAATTCACTATATTTTTTTCGTAGTATGTAATTCAGATTCTTTTAGAAACTGCTCCAGACATAAAAGTACAGCCAACGTTCTGCTCCAATCTAAAACAACAATTTACAAACATATGTGTGAGAAAGATTCTGCTCTAAGGATGTTCACAGACTATGGGAGCTGGCAAAAGATAGTTATCCCCTGGGCCTGCTGATTTTTAGCAGGCAGGAAGGTAGCACTTGAATTGTGCAGCACTGCAAAGGCTTGTGCCCGTGGAACAAGACATTTATTGCAATATATTCTCTAAAGCTGTTAGAGGGAGCCCTGCTTCCGTCACCAGCCACAATTATTCCTGCAAGTGTCACAAGTGCAGTTCCCACACACACTCAGTTTTTTAATCGAAGTACTTGGCAATAAACCACCAAACACTTCAGAGAGATTATTTATCCAGACAGAAAGCTCCATGTCCTAAATAGCTAATCAAAGCTATGTGATGGAAACCAGGAGATACCTGGGCACTGGCATGATCTGCCTGGAGGCAGAGGGTCACACCAGAGCCTGGCGGGCCCACGGAGCCTGTTAGCAGGGACAGTGCCACGTGTGCCTGCAAATTGCCTGGGAAACAAACCAATAACATAACAAGGCACTTCTCTAGATTTTACACTGCACGCGTGGGGTTTTTGTGAGACACTTCATAGCCTCCTAATTCCTTCTGTTTACTTTTGGTCATTATTTTTGAAGCACAAAATATAGCACTCCACTTCTCTCTTAGACCTCTCAACTGATGTCTCTACATCACTACCATAATCCCCTTTCAAGAATTTGAACAAGCAAGCAGCTGTGCCTGTTGCATTTAAGAGATATATTTTTAAGAGCACTGTTGTTTACAACATGAGCGCGTTCCTCTCAGCAAACAGTCCTACTCTGCCTCTGCACCCAATGGTTTAGGATGTATTTAAGGTACCAAATTAGTATATCATAAAAATGGTTTCAGGGTTTGGGGTTTTTTTTTCAGTCATCCCAACTAAACCAAGTTAATTAGGCTTCTATATTTTTCCATTAATTCACCGTTTTGAAAATAATTCTATGCATTAATACATAATAAAGTAGCTGAATTAATAGAACGACTTATGTTACTTTATACCATGTTCAACAATTTACACGGCAATGAGTTAATGTTTAAGTAATTACATATGTAACATCACAGCTCCTTCCCTTGAATGAGTTCTTGCTGGTGTAGGCTGAGGCTGGCCAGTACCAAACAGGCACGATAGAGTGTTTACAATTTCTCATGGGAAGCAAAGTCCAAAACCAGGGCAGGGGGTGAGGATGTCAGATCGAATTTAACTATTTCCATTCCTTTCCTTTTATCTTCCTATGGAGAAAGTGGAGCAGCTGACCTGGCTGATTCCCAGGATCCCAAGGACACAGGAAAGGCCCAACTGTGGCAGGTGACACTTGGGCCCCACAGGTGTGCCTGGACTGCCAGGTGCCAAGCCAGGGCTTTCAGCTCTGAGACCACCTTCCCAGAGCAGGGCTCCTGGACTCCAGGCCTGCAGTGCACTTGCTGGCAACTGGCGTCCAGAAAAATAAATGTGCCATTTTCCTGCCTGCCTGCCCACATCTGGGCAGGGTTTATCGGGAATTGTCGGGGTCCGCTGTTGTGTGTCTCTGCCCCGACACGGGGACAGTGGTTCTGGGCGGCCGCGATTGCGAAGGATGAGTCTGCACTCTCAGATTTTCGGTCTTCAGTTCTGTTTATTATCTCTTATCTACAAAGTTTTCTCTCTGCCCAGCCGAGGTCCGCTCAGCAGGACAGTCGAGTGCCCTCTCCCCCGCCCACAGGGCGGCTGTGTCTTTTATAGTAAAAATTACGTGTGCCATATTTACCTTTATTTCCCAATACTATTCACCCTTATAGACAAGTGTACCTTCACCATGAACCAATCCCCAGGGGCCAACATCACCACACAAAATGGAAGACATGAAGAAGGAAGAAGAACACAGGACCACGCCCTGAATCCTCCATCTTGCCTTCATGCCCCCCCTGTACCTATTTTTCTAAAATTTATATTTCTTTCCATAAAGGTATTATTCACACTCAGGAAGTTCTCATTTCCTCCGTCACAGGTTCTTCTCCTTTTGATGGATCGAAATCCAACCACCAAACCCTTTTGGCAGCATTCCAGGGTTTCCGAGCCCCCCAGGGGCTCCCCTGGTGTCTCTGCACATCCACAGTGATGTGCTGAGATCCCACAGGGAATCACCCACCCGGGGCCGTGCTGTGATCTCAGAAATGCTCATTAGTTCATGGCCTTGACGAGCAGCACCTCGAGGGCTGAGCTCCCCTGAGTACCAGAGACGCTGTCTGCTCCCAGGATCTGGTGCTGGCTAGTGAGCAGGTCCAGGTGGGTGAACATTTTCCTTGTGGAACAATCAGAGAAAGCTGCCAAGCAGAATTGCAGTCGGTACGGAACATTGCTATAACACTGTGACCCTACAAACATTGGTCCTAGGTGAGTCCTTCCCTGAGCTGGGGGGCATTTCCCACAGGGATGAACCTGTGCAGGAATTGTGCACACCTGAGCAGGCTCTGGCTCCGTGGGTGTGTGACTGTGAATGTGCTGCAGCAAATGGAGCAGGAATGTTGCTCTTTGATTCCTAAATGCACTAGATTTGTACATCAGGCCTGTGAGTTTCTGTCATGCTTCTAGTAAATTCTACAGTCCTTTGCTGAATTCTTTAAATTAGGCTATTAATTCAGTGTCAGTATGTTTAAGTGATGTTAAAATCTTTAGGCCTATAGCTGTGGTCAAGTCTGAGGCTATGTTTTGCAGGGAGATCCACTCTGAACCCTGTAACTCAGTGACAGGGTCTCCCTTATCCCTTTGCATGCTCACCATTTCCCATTCTTACTCTTTCTCCTGTCCTCAGCCTCCACATGTATCACTTTCATTTGATTTTAATTGGAGATAGATTGAATCTAGATTTTGATCTCTGCTTGAGCTCTGAGTAGTAGAGTGAAGCATGCCAGTGAACTTTGTTGCACTTTCACTTTTGTGTTAAACCTGATTCGGCAATGCCTTTTCCAGTCATTCGTCGAGCAACCTAAAACATCCATTTGTGACAAACATTTTTAGATAATTAAAATTAATATTAGAATCCTGTGACCATTAAACTTTCTCCTGGTACATATCCAGGTAGCTCAACTGCCAGTGAAGTACAGGAGAGAGTTATCAAGATGTGTGATAAAAAAATATGCCATGTGCATATGCAAACATCTTCTGTGGTTCATAATAAAATGTGTTGCCTGCTCTGGCTTTCCACTCTCCTTCAGTTTTAGCAGGAACTTCTTGATACCAGTAGTTGTTTTTCTATCCAACGAAGAGTATCCATGGTGATGTTTATAAGAAAAAAATCTAATTATCTTCATAAAAGTGTTCTTCCAAGAGCTGGTTTGAAATGCGGGGTTTTTTGGGGTTTTTTTTTGGTCAATGATTCATGTTGGCTATCAAGCTCAACAGCACAATGCAGGCAAGGATGGAAGCAGGAATAAGAAAGGGGACATTTAGAGCTGCAAGAACTAAGAAGTGGTACTGTTTCAGCAGCAGGAGTGCTGGTATATACACAAGTGTACAGTGCCTCTCCATCTCACAGAATTAACCCAACAACAGGACTGTGAAGAGCAATAAACTCCTCAAGAGTGGGTGCTCAGTACGCACGCTTCTCCGAGGCTGCATGGCAAAGAACTGGGTATTAAGAATGTGCATGAGGTAGGGGAGAAAAGAAAGCAACGATAGTTAAAATCTTACCACGAGCAAAAAAAAGCCCCAGAACATCTGTGGACATTCTTCCAACTTAGTTTTTGAAAGAGAAGGTTAAAGAGTGACTGAGGAACCTGCCCTTGGACTGTTGTTTGTCTTACTGGCTTATTCATACCATTTATCCAGCTCTTAGTCATGATGGCTTCTCATTGATCCTGACGTGCACTTTTAAAAAACAGCAAGGCACAAACCCCCTTCACACTGCTCCTGGAACCTTCTCTCCCTGTGATGCCGAGCTGAGTGCTGTGCAGCTGGGTGCCGTTGTGCGGCCCTGGTGGCTCCTTTGGCTGCCAGCTCAGCCTCACCTGCCCTGCTGCACTCACCTGTGTGCTCACACAGGCTCGCAGAGGGCTGCCTGCAGGGTCTCACACAGTGAGCAGCGAGGATGCCCTGCCAGGTGCCCTCCAAGAAACCCCCCTGGAGCCTCTGGGGACCATCAGGAAGGCTGTGGCTCACACATGTGCGAGAGAACACCCCGTGAGCAGCACCAGAGGCACCCAGCGTCTGCAGAGAGCCCAGCAGAGCGCAGGGATGGGAAGGGTCAGGCTGGCTGCTGCAGAGCAGCCGTGCTTGCGTGACCTGCAGACCTCCTGCCATGAATCCAAGGAAGGCGTGGGCAGGGCCCGCCTGGATTTCTGCAGAGAACATCCTTGCGCTGTGTCCCAGAAGATGCCCGCAGGCATTCTGCCAGAAGCGAAGAGGCTCAGGCAGCTGCTCCTGGATAGCCTGGAAGAAACAATGCCCAGAAGGGGTCTCACTGCTGTAAACCACAGGAGAATGAACACACGGCACAGCTGCATCCTTCCAGCAGCACTGCGTGGCAGGGACAGAGCCAACGGGCACAGACTGAGCCAAGGCTCTCCCTCTGAACCCCACGAAACCCTCTGTCACTGTGAGGGTGACCCAGCACCAGCACGGGCTGCCCAGAAAGGCTCTGGAGTCTCTGTCCTTGGAGGCATTAAACAAATGGTGGCAGGATGTTCCTGGGTGATCAGGAGGCTTGGACTGCATGACCTCCAGAGATCCCCTCCAGCCTCAACCAGACTGTGTTTGTGTGGAGGTGTCCTAAGCTTGCATGGAAACCAAGAAGTGTCTTTGACTGTGCTTTGAAATTTCACAGGATTCTAGCCTGTGAAACTAACCAGGAATTACTGCAAAGTCAAACTTGGTCACACCTGAGGGAAGCATCTCCTTGGGCTCAGCTTCCTCTTCGCCCATTAAATCCTGCCCTGGGTGGCTGGAAGCGGTGTGGTGGTGAGGAAGGTGATCGGTGGGTTGTTCCTCCGTTGGCTGCACCGACAGGAGACCATAAAGCACAGCAGGGAGCCCTCGGTGCTGCCTCTGTCCGCAGCAGCCGCCCCCGCCAGGGCAACCCCGAGGTGCTGCGGGCTGGGGGCATGAGAGGGGCCGGGGCTCAGGAGGTGTGGGGTGACAGGGAGTGCAGGGCTGTGAGCTGTGGGACGGTGTGAGAGAAGGGGGGTGCAGCTGTGACGGTGCGTGGGGTGACAGGAGGGCTGAGGGGTGGGCAAGAGCAGGGTGGTGTGGGGTCTGAGGGGTGTGTGGGGTGTGAAGGGTATTTGGGGTGGGAGAGGTTTCAAGGGATGTGAGGTGTCAAGGGGTGTGTGGGGTGTGTGGGGTCTGACAGGGCTGAGGGGTGTGTGGGGTATGGGGGTTCTGACAGGGGAGCGGGGTGTGTGGAGTCTGACAGGGCTGCGGGGTGTGTGG